>NW_009650082.1:905656-937233 GCF_000708025.1 Charadrius vociferus | reverse complement strand
GGGATGGGGTGAGGAAGGCTCCGGCAGGCTGCTGCGTGCCCAGGAAAGCGACTGGAAAAGGGGACTGGAGCTTTTCAGGGGTTGGGCTTCACCCTTGGGGAAACAGGGAGCTGAAATTTTAAGCTGGGGGGAAAAAAATGGTTTTCATTAAGAGTTGGCAGCCAGTGACCCTGTCGCAGCACTAAAATACTGATCTCTAATTTACAGAATTTTAACGCGGTTCAGGGGAGAGAGACACAGAAATAATTTGACAGTTGCAAACCCCACCGGGAGATGCTGCCCAGAGCAGGGGGATGCTTGGGTGGGAGGGTCCCCGGGAGCCCCCGCCGTGCCCGCAGCTCCGGCCCCGAGCAGAGGCAGCGGCCGCACAGCGCACAGCAGCATCAGCGCCTCTGTCCAGAAAGGCAGTTTTTGTGCTGCAGAACATCTGCCTGTCCAGAAATGCAGTTTTGCCTCCAAGCGTTCAAGCAGGAGATTGCACGGACGGCGTCGGTCGGTCTCACCCTCCCGCATGCCACAGCGCTGCCTGCAACTCCTGTTCGCGTGGTCTCTGCGGCAGGAGGAATTGGCACGGAGAAAGGTGCGCATTTGATAGAGCCCAGTCCAAACCCCACTGGTCCCTGGGACATTTGGGATCCTCAAACCTGAGTGCTGCCCACCCAGGCCCCCCAAAAGCCCTACAAGTCTCAGTTCCACCTAACCCCAAAGCCATCTTCTCCATCGTGCCCATAGGTGAGTCCTGGGGACCGGCTGCCCCCGGTGGGGGACGGGAGCTGCGAAGGCGGTTGGTTTGAGACAACTCACCATGGACGGGGAAGATCTGTCCGAGCCGTTTGGCCCTGCCTGTCGCGTCCCTCCTCCCTGCTGACCACTCTGCGCGTCGCTCTGCAAAACCTCCTCGCATCGCACGCGTGGAGCCGGTCACAGAGGAGGATGGGGAACTTCCCCCCGTTAGCGCGGCAGGTAACGAGCACTTTGCAGGAGCACAAGTGCAGGCAAATAGTTAAGCAAATAGCAAAGGGCAGAGAATCCCAAGAACAGCAGAAGGGTGACGTGAGCAGGCCAGAAGGGTGGCACAAGCTGGCCCCAGACCCAGCGGGATCTGGCCAACCATCCCTCCTTCGCACCCGTGGCACAGCCAACACGGGATGCTCTCGGCCACAGCTCCGAGATGACACGTTGGAGGATATCACCGGGTTCTCAGAGCATCGGCAAGACAAGGGGAAACCTCTGATAATGCTCTAAAACGTGGCTTCAAAATCCTGCCAGCTGACCAGCTCAGGAGACATCCAGTGGAGCTGAAACGCCTGGAGCCAGGGGAGGGAGGGAGGGAGGGAGGGATGGGGACGGGGATGGGCTGCTGAGAGCCACAAGATCTGGAAAGCATCACTTTGATTTAATGGACCTTGATGTTTGGAAATTAAGTCAAGAGAGCTCTTTTATTTGCCACAGGGCTGAGCGTAAGCTGAACGCGAGCAGGATTTAGAGGGGGAAGAGCTTTCCAGATGAGCAGAGTGCAATTTTGTCCTAAGAACCAAAATAATGATAAAAATAACTAGCAGGGGAGAAAGGGAGCGTTGAACGCGGCATACAAATGTCAAACTCCCAGATCCTCTCAGCAGAACTGTAATAAAAGGGTTTAACCTATTATATCGATTAGCGGTATTACACCTCTTGAGTGAGAAGAAACTCATTCTTCCAGGCAGGCTAATTTCATAAATACGCTGCATTCAGAGGCTTCAATAAGCTGATCGGTTTTAATGAAAGGGTTGAGATTTAAATATACGGCTGCGAAGGGATTAGAGAGAGTTGCAACTGGTGATGGCATCTCCGGGGAAGAAGCCACATTGCCATAGTAACCCCCAGGCTGTCACACGCTGGAGGTACCTGCAGAGGTGCGGAGAAGCCCACGGTGCTCCCCGGGGTGTCAGCACCCCAGGGGAGCCGTGGAGGTCTCCGCTTTTTGGATGCCCCGTGCTGTTAAACCCTCACCCGGCACCAGCGATGCGCAGGATGACGATGGTGGCCTCAGGATCCCGGGAGGTGATGTGCCATAGGGGTTGTGCCGGGGAATGGGGGACCTGCGGCATCACAGGAGCATCTGATGGGTTTCCATGGTGGGGTTTAATAGAAGACGCAGGCAGGGTAGGTCTAAGCTAGAGAAGAGGAGGAAGAAAGGAGAAGCACAAGCCGTTTGGTCCAGACTGTGACCTTCAGGGCCAGGCTGGCCAGAGGACAGCGGTTCTTCGGTGCAAGAACACAGGGTCACAGCCCCAGCCTGTCCCCACAGCAGGGGAGACGGGGGGTCCCAGCCCACAGCCCATGGCACCCGCACCGGCTGCTCCCGAGGGGCCCGGCCTGGTGGCACCCATCTGCCCTGCAAGAAAGCCGGGCAGTGAGACACACATGTAGTCCAGAGCTTGAGGGTCAGGTTAAGGTTGGGGAAAACCGGGGGCAGAAGCAACCGGGGGGTAAGGACAGAGCCAGGGAGCTGTAAGGTGTTGCTGTGAGAGCGGGCAGCAGGGTTTATTTAGCAGTGAAGTAAGGTCAGCTGTCCCCCAGACAAGGACGAGGTCCCGAGGGGGGATGCAGGAGCTCTACGGGCACAGGGGAAGGGGAGGAGTGAGAAGGGGGGCGGCAGCCAGCATCTCAGACAGGGAAAGGAAGTCCCCAGGGCAAGGCTGGCAGCTGGTTTATGCCACCAAGTGACAGCCACAAGCTTTCACTCCTAAATGAAATGTCATACCCTGCATGTGTGCAGGGTGCAGCAGCTCCTGAAGAGAGCTGGGAAAGCATTCCTGCTCCTTCCCATCGCAGACCGACAGACATGGGTGAGGCGACACCTTTGCAAAAGGCCTTCTGCCTCCCACCACATCCGTATTCACCGTCCTGAGCTGAGGACGCAGGTTCTCCATGCCTGTAGGGAGCAGTCACATCTCCATCCATCCCTGAAGCAACCATGCTAACGGACTGCCACCCCAGGGCAGGTCCAGCCTTGCCCACGCTGCGACAGTGAACTCCAGCCACGTGCAGGCACGTGCCTGCTGACCTCCGCGTGCTGCCTGCGGGCAGCGCCAGGCTCCGGCACAACCCCAGGAACCACCTCCAGGGGTTTTCTGCTGCTGCCAGTGGTGTTGAAGCCATGTTGGACCCCACTGGTACGGACCATGACCATGCACACCAGGGGACTTCCCCAGACACAGCTTCGCCAATCGACACACAAGTGCTTCATCATAGAACCATCTCAGTTGGAAGGGACCTTTAAGATCATCGAGTCCAACCATTAACCCAACACTGCCAAAAACACCACTAAAACATGTCCCTCAGCACCACATCTACCTGTCTTTTAAATACCTCCAGGGATGGCGATTCCATCACTTCCCTGGGCAGCCTGTTCCAGAGCTTGACAACCCTTTTGGTGAAGAAATTTTTCCTAATATCCAATCTAAACCTCCCCCGGCGCAACTTGAGGCCGTTTCCTCTTGTCCACGCTGGATATGAAACGCTCGGATTGTGGAGAAGACGAACAGCTCTTCCTTCTCAGCACTGGAGCTACCTCCTGGCTGACACCACGTCAGCCATTTAACCACAAGCAGTAAGAGCAGATCCATGAAGGTAGGAACAGTCGCGGCACGTCCGGCAGCAAAGCCTTTGGAGCCCCAGAGGTCCCTTAGGGACAGGCAGGAGGTCCCTTAGGGCACTCCTTCCTGGGGAGCACTTCCCTGCAGGCGAAGCAGAGACAAGGCTGGAGAAGTCACACTTACCCTCAAATGCTTCAAGTACCAGGAAGCAGATTATACATTTTAGCGAGCGTATTGCTCCCCCCCGCACCCCGAGATGGGTCCCGGTGTGCTGCGTACCCAACTGTCCCCGCAGGAGGCACCTGGAGCGCTGTGCCAGGCCAACCGCCCTCCAGCGCACTCCTGTCACTGGTGCCAGCGAAGCCACGAAGCGCCTCCCGAGAGCTCATTACCAACACGCGTTAACTAAGCACGCTTTGCACAACTTATCAGTTAAGCAACGGGAGAGTGATTTGCCACCAGTGGCTAATGGAGCCCCTCTTATTCCCGGGCTATTTAACATTACGCTGAAGGTTCTTGCAGTTAAATCTCTGTTTCTTAAAACAGTCCCAGAGAGAGCATCTGTTGGAGAGACCAGGAAAGGCACACAGAAAAGCCATTTATACATCTGGAAAGGTAAAGATCCAAAAGATCCAACGACACTGAAGATGGATTTCACCTAAAGCGGTATCGGGCAGAGCTATGGATTTCCATTATTCCTGGGAGGAAACCCCCCGCTGCCGTACAACACAAGTGCTCTCCAGCCCCGGGGGAGGACACGTGCTGAGATTTGTCATCAGCAGCGCTGGAAGCAAAGCCACCTCAGCTGCTCTCTGCCCCAGCCTTTGCAAGTGCTCTTTGCCCGTTTGCCCTGTTCCAAAGGTACAAAAGCAGATTTTCAGGTGAGGAAAATCCCAGGCCTTCGAGCAGCCACCGCACAGCGGTATCCTTCCCAACTCCCCCAACCCCAACACGCAGTATAAACACAAAGCGCTTCCCTGCCACTCCTGGCGAAAACGTTTTGCTTCCCTGAGGTCAACGTACAAATGCGATGTCGTGGTTTCTCCACCTGCGTGGCATCCCCAGCCATCCCCTCCGCAAAAGGCTGGATGCATTAGAAGGGGGAAAGCAGTAAGAAGGTCCATCTGCCCAGACTATATTTTTGCCTGGCTTTAAATGTGTCGGTCTCATACACGCACGCGCCATCGACAATGCTTGTCACCTCCCCTAAGGGAAAAAACAAAGATTAAACACAAACTGAAAATACCTGGACCCGTTTACTGCTCGCGACCTTTAACACCTAACAGCAGCTCTATAAGGAAACACTGATGCAGCTGCAAATTAAGGTGCCCAATGAGGGCGCGTTAATTGAGAATAGTTTCCCAGCAGGAACCAGACCACCCTTCCCAGGACGAGGAAATCCTGGGCAGTGAGTGCACAGCTACAAAAAGCCTGTTCCCTTTCACACTGCATCTCGGTGCTCCTTACAGGTCAGTCCCACCCACAGAATGAGCGTGAGCAAGGCAGAAAGGTGTTCTACTCTCAGCGTTTTAGCTGTTCACTGATATGATGCAATATATCAAGGAATTCAGCAATATTCAAAGCACAAAGGTGATCGGTCCTCAGACATATTAATAAATTGTAGGGTTAAGAAACCACCCCATCATTTATTAAAAAAATCAAGACAAAATAGGCTGTAAGTAGTAAGGTTGTCGTAGCTGTCTGGCTAGAAGTAAAGAGGAATCCTAACACACACTCGTCATTGCATTTTCTCCTTGCTGTGCAGACTAGGTCCTTCCTTTAGTTAAAGCAATTGGCTAAATGAACAGGAAAGAAGACACAACCCGGGAAACAGCTGGGTTGCCAGGTGGTGCCTCTGTCACTTAGTTTCTGATCTTCTCCATCAGTAACCTTAAAAGCATTAACGGTGCTTAGGGGATTTCTTTTTACTCTCCCAGCTACACCTGAACACTTCTATTAAGACACTTTGCAGCACTTGAGGTGCTCACCCATAACTCCTAGAATATTACTGCTTTAAGATTTGCAGCATTTGTGAGCGCAGTGCACAACAGGTATCATTTCTATGACAAAAAAAAATATAAAGCCAAGGCTCCCAGCTCCGTCCCTAAACCTGTTGCTTCTCCTATTAATGCAGCTTTGATTTCTCCTTAGTGTGGGGGTTTTGACATGGTGGATCAGGATATGATTACAGTAAGAAACCCGCTGTAGCAACCCTCTGGCAATTTTGCTCAGCTAAGGCTGTAGCTTTACACAACTCGGCTACAGTCGTACCACCAGAGCTCCGCTAGGTTTAAAGAGCGCACGTCACTCACGTAGAAAGAGCCCAAACTGCACCTAAGTTACAGTCAGATTACTTAAACATCACAAAGAATTGACAACAGTAGCCACAGAGGAAAATTAATCAAGATATTTAATACAGTGCAATCCATAGTAGTTTCTTAATTAAAATAATTGTGTGCACGTATCTGAATGGGTTATCAATTATCACAAATAAGCCATAAACATTGTAGTGCTATGTAGAAAAATGTACAACTGAAATTTAAATCTTCCCTATTTCCAAGACAGCGTTTGTCAATTGCAAATCATTATCACCAATTAAAATGGGAATAGTGACTACATCGTTGCGGTGACAAACACAAGGCTGGCCACACATCAGTCGAGGGATATAAATAGAACTTGCAAAGAACTAAAAACCTAAAGCATTCTTGCACCTAAACACAATAAGAAGCCGATGGTGGCTTACGACTTTTCCTGGTTTTAAATGCCTTACAAGACTTCTAGACACACTAAAACTGACTTAAAATTACAGAGTGTTTTTCAGCTTATTTCAATTCAATATGGCCCAAACTTTTGAAGATGAAGATCCAGCAGTGGCAGTAGCACAGTCCAAAAGCTGAAGGTTTGATTTTTGCAAATACCTTTTTACAGAAATTCAACCATATAAACGGCAGGCAATTCCCCCTGCTCCCCTTTCTTTCCTTTGGGCAGACCATGCTATGCAGAAAACAGCAATGCAGTTCCCACTGCTTTGGGTTAAAATTAAAGATAAAGACATTTTGCGTATGCTTTCTCCTCAACACAACACATTTGCACCCAGAATAGGTAATCAAAGTCTTTTTTCAGCCAGTTACTGCTGTGGTTACATGGTTCCTGCCCAAGCTTCCAGCTCTTTCATGTCATCATCCTCTTCTTCCTCTTTCTTCTTGGCTGCAAAAATATTAAAAGAAAACAGGTGAGTGGGAATCTCGACGGAATCCTGTCGCAGTTCTTTGTAGGAGAGAAGCCTCTGTGCACTGACCTAACCAATAGGTGAGGCACCAAATGCCAGCAGAGGAAAACAAATACACAAGACCTTTTTGAACTGAAGTGAAAGGTGCCTTCTGAAAAAGCCAGAATGGGCTAAACTTCCTGATATTACCACTTTAAGCGGAAAAAGCCAATAGCTCCCACGGGAAGAGCGCAAACGTGCATGAAGGGTAAGATGTGTACACCAGCAGTGTGTCCCGTTCCCCTTCATCACCAAACCTCCAAGCAGAAGACCCCGAGTTTTCAGCTTCTTGTCTGCCACGTCCAGTGTAACAGTCTCTCCCCTAAAAAATAAACTCCTTATTCCACCATGAAATCCTCAAAGTGCAACAAATGAGGCTACTGTGTTTTCATCTAGCCAGGTACAGAATTTGGGAGACCCCCAAGTCCTGTGTCAGTTGAAGCTCCTGAAGAGCTCACTAGCCCGGGGGACCTGCTGCTCCCCTCCTCTTCCCACGCTCACTCGCAGCGGGTTGGGTGCAGATGTTAAGCACGAGCTGCCCCCAATAGCATTTTTGGTCCTTCCAGGGGCACAAATGCTGCAAATGCTGCTATTTGTCATAACGTGACAGTTATGTGCAGTTTCTGGGATGAAAACCATTAACTCAGAAAAAAAAAAAAAATCTTTAACCCAGAAATAGACACAATAATTTTGGAAAATACCAAAAAAACCCCATGTCATTTCCTCAGACAGTGTTTTTTTCTCTAAGGGAGGGGGAGGGGGTGTCAAATAATTCATACTCAAAATGGTTTGTGTCATTCCAAATGAAACATTTACGTAAGAGAACTGAGTCAGCTTTCAGTCAAACTCAGGACCTACCAATTTGTACAAGTTTGGAATTTGTTTTCCTAACTTAAGCTCTTCCGGTCTCCGTTAAACAAAACCAGCTTTTGCCTGTATTTCTTCTGACATCAATTTAGCTGACAAGCAGTAGCAAAAAATTTCTCATTCAGACTGATTAAGTCAAAATCCAGACAGCTCCTGAGAACTGGCAAAGTCGGAAAGCTCACGCTCATTTTCCATTTGATGAATAAAAAGGAGGTGATAAGAGTCAGCTCTACCGCAGAAGACACATTAATTATTTCCAAAAAACACATTAAGCATATACCTGCGTTGTTAGGTAAAGTCGTCCCTTTGAAAGTCTGACCCATGACTTTTAATCCCAGTGTATATTAAGTCAATTTTAAGTGAAAAACAATTTAGGTTAAAAAAAACCAAACAAACCAAAACCAAAACAAACAAAAACCCCATAGAAAATTCCCACCCCCCAAGAACCCCCAGGTTGCCCAAACGCTGGCCTTGGAGGCAGTCTTATTTAAGTTGCATGCTATTTAAATACATTCATGGAATTCTAATTTCTATCCGAAAGCAGCTTAACATAAATCCTATAAAACACTGAGGTTTTACACTCATAGCTTTTACTACAACAAACATGCATAATTTGTATTATTTTAGGGAATGCTGTGTCTACATAAGTCTTATGCAGTCTCGTTACTTAAATATGTGCACAATTACAATGCCTCCTACTCACGTGGAGTCACTACCAGCTAATATAATGCAAAAAGTCTATTTAGGTTCAAGTCAGTACGTTTTAAAGTCCATACCCAAAGAATATTTAGAGAACAAACCTCATCAAACCAGTTAGGAAATAAAAAGGTAAGGCATACCTTTATTTAAACTATTCTCCTGCTGTTGGATCTGAATCTAGATAAAGTCTCAGATTCAGGGTATTTTGATATAACTCACTCCCCTCTCAACACTTGTCAGCAATGCTGCCTTGCAAAACAGAACTAGAACACCACAAAATCAATTACATCAGAATAAAAGAACTATAATGCACAGGAGCAAACTTCATTACATGCCACCTAAAGCAGAACCTTGTTGTTTGGCAGCGTCTGCTGCTTCCCAGGTCTTTTGAAGCCCAGGAAGGCAGCAAGATAATTATAGATACACTGACCAATTGGGACTATTTTCATCCTCTAGTTTTTTGGACCTTTTTTCCCCATGCCAGTCAATGAAATAGAGCCGCGAAGTCTACAACTCGTTCATAATACATGAAGGCAGATTCAGCAAAACAGTCTAGTAAAGCTTCATACGCCATTAACGAGTGCCAGAGGTATTCCAACCCAACTATATTTCAAGAGGTATCACTTCTAGTTCATTGAAGAGTGATAAGTTCAGATGTAACAGCAGCTTAGAGCTGTCTGTGTAAACAGGACCGCTTCTTGCCTGTTCTCCGTGTAAAATCATCACACTAACTAAACTTTCCTAGCTAAATGTGCTCTAACACTGGGATGACCCTGAGTTGGGTACCGTCTGGTGTGAGTACGTGCAAAGCTCAGAGGAGGAACAGCTGTCCCCAAAGAGCCGCCCTCTGAGGTTAGTTGCTCCCAAAAGCCAGACAAGCAGGGATCAAATTTAAAAATAAAGCAGCAGCAAGGAAGCATGGTTCAATGTGGTACTGAACCAGACCGGGACTAATTCCCAGAGCTAATTTACTCTCCACTCCCTTTTACAGCCTTGGTGTGTTTGTCAGGATTAGTCCCCTGTTGGGCCAGCACCAACCAGCAGAAGGCTTCTACATTCTCCACATCTCCCCTCTACCCCGAGTGTCATCCATGCTGTAGATAAACTGGTAGCGCTAGAACAGATAATAACTGTTCCTGTGATAGCTATTAATTTTCGTGGTTCGTACAAAAGGCAGGTTACACCTACGGAGAAACGGCAGTAGATGTAATTTGTGATTCATGAAGCAATTTCAAGAAAACGTCTGCGCTGCCCGCAGCTAGATCTCTCAAATTTGAGGAGCTTGCAGCTAAACAAGCATACTTTTTAACAATCCAAGATGTTTCTGGGAAAGGTCCATACATACCTGGCTTTGACGGTATTGATATTGAGGGCACATTTGGTAGTGGTACTGTCTCGGGACCACTTATTTCCAGCAAGTTTTTGTCTAGTTCTTCTTGTTCTAGTTCCTCTAGTTCTGCCATGAGTTCATCCTAAAGGAAAAGGAAAAAAAAAAGAGAGAGAAGAGACTTTAAGTCATATTTATTAGCAAGTAGATTTAGCTGGTCTGTTATTAAAGAAAATAGCTTAAAGATATAGGGTCAGAGCAAACTGAGGAGATGAGGAGTCTGAATCTTCATCTGAATTCCTGTTTGTGATCCTCCTGGAGGAGGGTGGGGAAAGCAGTGAAGAGAAAGAAATCATCTAAGTCCAAACAGATCAGACCATCCAGCTCATTCTCAGCATCAAGTCAGGGTCACAGCTGCTGTACGCAGCTGTGCTGTATGTAGGACCAGCTGGTAACAAGTTCTAGGACAGATTTTACATGCTCGTACTACACTAGACGTGCAACACGCAGATCTTAAAAGAAAGATCTCATATGAGTTAGCATCCCTGGAGGTATTTAAAAGACACGTAGATGTGGTACTTTGGGACACGGTTTAGGTGTGGACTTTGTAACACGTTAACAGCTGGACTTGAGGATCTTGAGGATCTTTTCCAACCCAAAAGATTCTATGATTTTATGATATGAACAGGGGCAAATTTAAAGCATACCTCATCAAATTCTTCCCCAAATCCTACTGGCTTTGAGATGGCTGTTGAAATCTCATCTGCCAACTCTTGCTGTTCTGCAATGTCCTGCATTAATTCATCTACTTTATCAATATCCCTGTAAAAGAAAGGAAAGAGTTCAATATAATCAGGCACTTTCCCAATCAGCACTTAAGACCGTATTTCTTGGTTGCTGCAGAAATGCTACACCATGGTGACATTTTACAAGGTCCTTTTCCAAGATACACTTTGCATGCAAGTCTGAATTTTATCTGAATTTAGTCTCAACAAAATTATGCACATATTTTTTACTTTTCCCTAAAAGCTTAGCTCACAGCAGCTATATACAGAGACTTCATACGAAGAGGTTTTTTTCTGCATTACTAGTATTAATAATAATTTGGTCTGTCCTGATCCAGCATTATTACATCACGTCTATAATATTTGCTTTTGGAGCAAGTACAACGTTCCCATAATGCGGCTTACCTTTAATTATTGCTACATACCCAAACACCACTGCACAGAAAGAAGTTTAAGTCTCCCCTTGAGGCTTAAAATTCTCGCTGCTACAGGGTGGATCTGTAACTGGTGCACCCTCCCATTTGCTTTGGACTACACTGGTGCTTGCCTTCTTTTGGACAAAGGCAGTGGCTGCGTGCCGTGCAAAATGGTGGCGAACTGAGAAAGCATCGATACTTGCGTGTTTCACCCAATATGAAAGTATATCCAGTATTTTAGTTTAGTTGAAGTTATAGCCTTTTAAAAGAAGATTTTGCTACTCTAGTTCTACCTTTGCTTATGAAACACCTAGCATTCAGCAGATCAAACTAACGACAAAGTAAAGGTCCTACGGAAGGATGCAGAAAGGGATAACTTACATGTTGTCATGAGCAGCTTTCATAGCTTTAGCAGCAAAACCCATATTCTTAAGCACTTCAGTGTTCGTGTTGGCATTCTCAAGGGCTTCCCTCTGAAATTCAATTGTTGATAACGTGCCGTCTATCTGTGCAAGCTGCTTCTCGTACCTCTTCTTACGCTTTAGGGCCTGAAGAGCAGCTGAACAACAAAGAAAAGAGAGTTTGTGAGATTTGTGCCTGAAACAGCCATTCACGTTTTGCACCAAATGCCACTCAGCAGAGAGAAGTATTTAGCACCTTCTATTGTTTGCTGTCCACTTTTCTTCCTAGATAAACTAAGTTGCCGAACCCTTGTGTTTTCTGCCTTCAACAAAATTGCTTCAAAGTGGCCAGATGCCTACTGTCCATCCCCTGCCACACGAAGGACGCAAGCCAAGAAGCGACTCCGGGATCAGCAATCCAGTCACTCGTAACACACCCCAAACCAGAGACTACGCTACAACAAAACAGGAGGCTTCAATACGCAAGCTGATCCGCTCAAACCCACCTTTGTTCACCATCACCCCTTGTACATGAAGGCACAGTTGTTGGTGTAGCTCCTGTCAGATGAGGTTACGATGCTCCTGCAGGGTCCCTATCAGCCAGCTGAACGCCTCTGCAGCTGCTGGGAGAAGCAGCTCGTTCAAATATGCTACTACACTGTCCACACAACAGTCTCTACTGATGGACATGAGAAGAGAGATGCCATCGCCTACATTGGTTTGAGCAATGCACTGCTCATAAGCGCTTGTCCAATGCCTGCTCACTGCAAGAGGAGCCCACCCACGACAGCACCAACACGGAGCTCCACACCCACGTGGATCACCCCGTGGAGGAGGACTGGTCCAACTCGCCGCACAGCTAAGGCTCTCCAGCTCCTTCTGCAATGCTCCGCTCCACCTCAGCCAGACATGTACGCACCCAACTGCTGACGAGAGCCAACAGCCAGCTCTTCCCGAGACACCCGGACAGACAACAGAGCGGTATGCTGTCAGTTCCCGAAACACTGACAGCGAATACAAACTAGATTTACATATAATCTTGCCAGTACATGGCTGAAAGTTTTGGCAGGAGCTGCAGTGTGGGCAAAAACCTACCAAGGCCTGAGCGTGCTGGCTGACCAACAAAGGCGAGGTGTCACACGAAGTAAGACATATGGCTAGAGCTTCCCTTCGCGGCCTTTCTGCTCCCCCTCCCGAGACGAACAGATTTATCCACCGTGTAACAGACTTGTCCATATAATACACCCATCTACTTTAAAATCACAGCCTGAACACACACTGCTGTCCCAACAGCCTTACTCTCAGTTTCTGAACTCAGCCACGTGCACACTTCACTTCTTTGATGCTCTCATCGCTGTGAAACTCATAGCAGAACTGTTAACGTGATACAGGATCAGCTCCTCCAGTACAGCTGATACAAGTGTGCCACACACCGAACACGTGCTCTGCTAAAAATCAGCGTCCTGAGCCTCCCAACAGATCAGTCACGAGCACCAGGAATGGTGGCAAATAAAGGTTTTAAATCTTTAAGGTGTTATTTCAAACCTTTACGGACCTGTTCACGATTCCACAGCAGACGGAAGGGTGGGGGGATGTGGGGGACAAGGAGTAGGCAATCCCGACAGCAGACAGCTTCCCTTATCTCCCCTACTAGAGAGACGACAACTTTGTGACACGCTGAGTATGTTCCTGCAACAGGAGCAAAATAGCTCCTCTCCTAAAAGCGGATTAAGCCTGTAGGCACCCTGTGCGTTTGTCAGATGCCAGCTCGAGAAGCTTGACAGTCCTGCAAGATAACGTCCTGGTATCCAGAAACCCTACGTAGACCTTCAGTTCTACAATTGGTTATGAATATGCTGTATTTGATTACTTTCAAATTACACTAATGAATTAGAGAATAAAAAAAGTACTTCAGGAAGATACAGCTAAGGTTGCCAAGCACGCAAAGCAGCACAGGTTGATTTAATAGAAGTGATCAAAAACACAAAAGCACAGGTCACCTCGACTATCCCGAAACAAGCAAAGACCCCAAACGAGCCCCTTCACTGACTTTCAGGCCAACGACCAGTAAATCTCCCCGCTATTTTGGGGCCAGTCCAACGTCCATTCTCGTTTGACAGGAGCGGGAACAGGACTGGGTTTTCATGTAACACAAAGGACAATGTTCACTCTGCAGAATCAAGCACAACACAAATATCATTTGAAACATTCCAGCTTTATGCCAGATCATAAAGTGATGAGCAACACGTTACTGGGATATTTAGTCTGGTTAATTTTGCGCTGATGGTTTAATTAAGGATGTATAAAGTTTTCTTAGAAAGATAAAACTGTTAATAGGCTGTGTTTATATAGCGACAGATGCTGGGAAAGTATTAGACAGTGACAGGACGTTCTTTATTGAAGATTTTGTGCATCGTGGAGAATTATTGGCAAAACCAGAGATTTTATAACCGTTATACAAACCCAAGTAAAGAACTACAATTTATACACAGCTCCCCACTATAGCTTTCTCTGAGAATAGCTAGTTTACCTACTTTTCCTGCTTACGTACTTTTGAAACAAGCTGCTCAGGCACCAAATGTTGCGAGCATCAGTGTAAAAGAGCTTGCCATCAGGAGTCTTATCCGGACTGTTGGGTAACCCTACCCCTCCTGTTCCCACACACACCAGTTCACTGTACCAGAACTGCACTCCCCAGCCTTCGCTCTGTTTTATAAATCCTTTTCTTCATTAATTTCTCACTCGTATACACAAATCAAGGCTCCCACTTTTACAAACACAAAGCACATAATCTGCAGACCTGAGCAGGGATGCCCCCATGAGACCTCGAAGACAGCACGCATCTCCCACCCAGAGTTACTCCTGAACCTCCTCGTGGTCCTGATGGTCGCTCAGCCCAGCACTGACCACGCTCAGCCCTGCTACGCACATCCCTGCCTAGCAACAGGAATAGAAACACGTTCGTTTTAAAACTTGCCATGTTTCAAGTGAAAACTTAAAATGGACTTGTGGTATTTTCTAGAAACGTTTCCAACTCCTTCAGACCAAGAGTGGCCAAGGAAGATACTTATATTTTCCCCTCTCTCCAGTAAGGCCAAGGCAAAGACAAAGCGTCTCCTGGCCACAGTGCCCACCTGTACCTACTTGAAAACCAACTGGGAGAAATTTTTATTTCAGTAGCCTGAAAGGAATTGCTGGGACGGTGTATCAGTCTTTATAAACACAGGGCCACGCGTAAAGCTTCTGTGCCAGCACAGTTCAGCACAAACATTTAGCCCAGGTCGCTGAACATCAAAGTGATACACGAGTTTCTGCAATGAAAAAAATCTTACATAAGAGATTGCAATTCTTTCAGCTAGAAGCACTAAGGAATGTAGAACAAGGTATTCGATGCCTCAAATTACACGACCACAACTTCCTACAATTTGCTTTCATGTGTTTCCTTCTTTAACTATCTTTTAATGTAAAGTCCGTGTTTATAACAAGAAGATTTTATTAAGCTGAAAAAATAAGAAAATACCAATTTCATTTAGGTCACTCGCATTCACTTCATCCTGCAAGTTTTGGCAATCCATTTCCCATATTCCTCCCCCCACAGAAGAGGTTTTGCGCTTTACATTCAGGATTCCCCTTGTTGCAATTAGCGGCACAGCCCTTCGTTGAGGTTATCAGCGTCCCTTCCACAGATGTGCCCGTGTCCAGATGCAGACACCGCTCAGAGAATGCCGTCTGCCCTCTACACAGCTTGGCAGAGACTGCTAGCATCCGCCGCAGACCCTTCTACGCTCCATCAGGCTCCGCTGCGAAAGCACATCACTAAGCCGTCATTTCTCTGCATCTAATTTCATTTCTTTCAAGAGAAATGCTTAAAATATGTTTGTGTGTTTAAGACCATTACAGCCAAGTTGATTTTCCATCTCTCAGGACCCATTTGTCAATTTTCAGATATTTCTGGAGGAGCACATCACGTCAATACCCGCAGCTCAGCGGTCACAAGGAATTTCTAGAGCAAAGGTCCCTTTGGAGGCAAAAATGAGAGGCCGGCTAACCCAGCTGGGCACCAGCGAGGGGGGAGAGCCACAAACTCCTGCTTGAAACGCAGGACCAGCAACAGTCTTTGCTAGCACGAATGATGGGTCTGCAAATTTTCCGCATGTTGCTATCATACTTGACAGAGCAGCGGTACCTGATGGAGGTATAGTTCCGAGGGGGTGATTCTGTTCTGATCTACAGCTACTTTACCTCTACTCGCCTATTTAGGTATCGATTTCTGAAAACTGATGAGCAGTTCTGATAATTTTTTCCTACACAACAGTCTTTACCATCTGCACAAATACCTCTTGAAATCTTAAGTACTGCCAAGAGTAATACATTTTTATTAAGTTTTCATTGAAGTCGAAGCTACGAATACTTAATCTGTAGGGAACAATATTGGCTCTTTTTCTCAAATAAATAAATAAATAAATAAATCCGTTTCCATAATTTGAAATAAGTATGAAAAAGAGACAGTAAGCCAGAAATATGTCCTCTAGCATCACGTTATTTTACACACATGCAAGAAACGGATGTGCGTTTGAAGTCAAAAGTGTATCACAGCCCATCTTTGCTCTTCATGAAGACTGCTATCACATCAGGCAGCTGTGGAAGAGGCAGTGCTCAGGACCCACACCCTTAATTACGCCTTTACTGCTTCCAAGAGAGTAATTACACAGGCAGGCAATGCAAATTAATACCCTGTTTTAATTGCTGTGGAACTGCTTTGGCAGGACCTGTAACCATATATCCATTTTAAAGCATTTCTGTAGCCAGAGTTCACTGACAACCCAGAACCTGTTGCTAGAGAGATCACCAGCACATTTTTTTTAGAAACTACTGATTTAAATATTCCAACAGTGCGACAATTTCCTCCTCTTAGACTAAATAGCTATAGAAGATTACGAGATCACTGGACCAGACTCTCACAGCAGCTTCTGCAAAATGCCGGATATTCAGAGGCTCGAAACAAAGAAGGGCTGATACCTGCTCTCACCATGTTGTGGCTGTGTATTTCTTACGGAAATATCTGCCTTTATACAGAATAAAGCACAGAAGGATACCGACTACCATCTCTACGTGTTACTAATTACCGGAGCAGAGGTGGCAATGCCGGTGCGCTGCAGGCGGTGAGTCCGGAGCAAGGCGCAGCTCTCGCAGGAGCACTCGGCGTGCCGTTACTCCTGCACGGAGCTGAAGGAAACCGCTGGGTACAAAAACCTGCCCAGCTCCCAGGCACGGGACTTGCAAGGAAGGATGCTGGAACGGGCACAGACAAACGACAGGCGGTGTCCCTGATCGGCACTCACTGTCCCGTGAGCAGCCTTCCCTCCGTGAGAAGTGACTTTCCATTGAAGTCGCTCAATAACACCGTTAAGTTTCTCCTCCCAGAGCATCCTGCCTTTGCGCGAGGGTTAACTGACTCTTGAAATATCCCTAGTACATATAAAAACAGTAGCAGCAGTTCAAATCACTGGCTAGTTTAGGAGGGGGGGTTTTCTTGCCCTCCCCCTTCTCCCCATCCTCTCTTTTTTAGCTCAAATCTCCCCCAGGTTACTCTCAAGGAAAAGACAGCAGTTGCTGAACCATTTTACAAGAACAGACGGATAGATTACCCTCCCAACCTGCTAAACAGCCAGGGATTAGATAAACTGATGTGAGAAAGCTATTGGTAGAGTTAGAATTCATTATTAAACAGAAGTTTAACATTTAAGATAACCTTCACTTAATGTATCAATGCCAACCCAATGATAGCGAAAGTATTTGATCATTACACGGGAAGTTAGTTTTCACTAGAAGACAGCAAGAAGATGCCAATAAACAGTATTTTAGACAACCTTTACAGCCCATTCCTTATACTTGACAAGCACAGTGTGTGTTTTAGCTTCTTAGTCCAATGTGTGTGAGGAATTGCATGCACTTAAAATAGCCTCTAAAAAATAACAGCAGGTAACAAAACGCATTTGTACTTTATTTGAACGTTACTAAAGTTTTCAGCAGATTACATAAAGAAGCATGCACTGGGGAAAAAGCAGTCATCAATATTATGACAATTCAATTAAAGGTAATACATTTAAAACTGGGTGATTCCTGCCATCCATTAGGAGACGGTGAGCAGGTTCAAAATTATCTTCTCCATATGACATTTTGATATATTCATTGCCTTTATTAGCAGCTATGACTGGGATGTTGGAGCCAGTTTTTATTCCCAAAGGTTTCACCACAGTGCTCTGACCAGTTAAAACCGATACAAATAGCTCATGACCTCTTTCCCCCTGGCAATGCAAAATAAAAGCTCTCAGTGTTAATGAGCATCAGCCTCTAATCTCTGAAGCTTATTTTTGCACTCACGAAGACAAAGTTAACTTCCAGACAGGAGGGCAAGTCCAGTAAAACAGCAGCTGAGTCAAAAGCAGCTCATCTGGACTGACTGAAGCAATTACTTGAATGTAGAAACATGCACAGAAGTACATTTGAAGAACATTTTACAGCCTTTTAAAACACTCAAACTTTTTAATACATAAAAAAGCCACTCCTTCCTTTGGTTTTTGGGGGTGGTTTGCTTGTTTTTTCAGTTTTCAATTGACAAACTGCAAAATGCTATTTTTAATTTCCCATTTATTTGAATTTCTGTGACAGCCCCCCCCTCTCGAAATTCCAGCAGAAATTTTACACTTATGATTTGACAACAGTGAATAACAAAAAGCCAAGGGTTTGATTATTATGCCTACCATGGCAGCAGCCAGCCCTCCAACACAACTGATAAGCAGGAACTCGCGTTACGGTTTTCGGTCACTACATCTTCTGACTAATGAAGAAAAAGAGTCATTTAGCCAGACTATCCTCCTCTGTCAGCACTCACAGGCTGAGAAGCATGACTGCTCACCCAAATAATTTCCCTTTGTTCTCACAAAATGCTATCTGCAAGAATTTAATTTTACATATTTTTAAGTATTTCAACCTGTATATAATATATTAACAAAGCTATTGTAAGTCTTAAGATTTTCCTTGCAATATTTACAGCAGTTTTTTAGTGAAACAAGAAAAAATGTTCACTGTGATAAGAAGTCAGCAGGATAATAAAAATACAATTTAACTATATAGCACCGCATTCAGAGAAGAAATATTGCCTATGAACGTGTCAGTGATTTGGTTAAAAATCAGCAGCCCTCCTGCAAGTAAGAACTGCTGACACACTTGTAGGACAAGAAGTGTTAATGGGATATTTATGTACACACCAGTTCTATCCAATAAATGCGTTTAAATATCATTAGTAGAAAAGTATAGATTAGTAGATAAAAAACAAGGAAGACCTGAAGACTTTTTTTTCCTAAATATCGCAACTCCAACTTTCCTAGGAAAAAAAAACTGAAAAGAGAAGGACGACCAGTCACTTCAAAGAGCACTGGGAACAACTGGGAATATAATTCAAGAGTTTCCCTGGATTCAAAACCACACTGGTATCGAGGTTCCATGCATTTGTGAGCCCAGGGAATTCATCCTGACTGGTGGCTCACAAGGGGAACGTTTCCTGCCTATCCAACTCCCGCCTCTGCAAAAATCTGCTAAAAAAATCACACTTATACCTAAAACAGAAAGGCTTCTCATCTAGAGGATGACACATGGGTTAATAGCTGTGATTAAATTATTTTTCCGCTCAACTAGAGTAATCTCACATATAATTCCTGCATTCTTTCTGGCAAACGAGAGGAGAAATGGCAGCAGCAGGGATACCACTGCAAAAGGTCAGCAGATGTATTAATATGGGATGAAAAAGTTCCACAGCAGCCTCAAAAATAACGTACACCAAATGACAGTGATGCCAAAATAAATAGTGCAAGATAGCTGCAGAGCAGCTTCCCAAATGGGGGTCTCTTGGCCTCTCTAGCAGAAAGCCCAGCCCCTAGAGATGATCGAGATTATCAACTTAATACCGGGTGACTGTCTTGCACATTATATTGCATATCCATCTATGATTTGCTCAGAAAGAAGCGTCATTATTTTTGCTGCTTCTGGAAATACCATTCCATCTTTCTGGCACTTGCTTCAGCAGCAAATTTAATCACCAACAACATCCTCACTGTCCTTGAAATGGGATAAACAAGAGGGACCAGCAGGTGTAAGTAGTACGTGGCCGCCTTGCCTGCAGTCTGCAGCACAGTTGCTTAATCTTAGGTTGCAACTGCTCATCTCTCATTCTATTGAGAATTAGCAAACTGCTTACAATATCCTAAAATAAATTCCTGAAGAGAGAAAACGTAATTTATAAATTGACAAAATATCCTCCAATGCTACAAGGAGACACAGAGGTAGATGTAAATCCAATAGCAATAAATCCCACTACTGTTTTACCAAATGTCTTTCGCCCCATTGATTTCATGCCTTCTGCAGGGATGGGCTAGCTCAAGAAACTGTCAACCAGCTGACGAATATCCACGTGGGCTCAAACATAACCCAGTATAAAAGCACCCAGGCAATATATTGCCACAACAGATCTGCAGCACGTACCAAGGAATGCTCGTCCCAGACCAGCTGAGTCTTACCAGATGCAGAAGCTGGTGACTCTTGGCGCTCTGTTCAGGGTCCCAGAGGTCAGATCATTGCAGGGTATTTCCAAAACCACGTAACTACTCTCGACAGAACAGCTAGAGAGCACCCTTGTCTTGCACACTCCTGCCTGAGCATTTTTGGTTTGGTGCTGTGTCCAGTTCTGGGAACCCCTCCTGTGCTCCAGCGCAGCCTTGCCCGTGTCCTGTACCTTAGTGAGATTTCTCTACGTGAAAAGAAACATAAACCTTTCAGCGACAGTACATACAGACCTCATACAAAGGACTGAAGAGGAAGAAAGCAAGCCTGGCCGCTAAGCTGATACGTAAGCATATTGCTAACTGCCTGCCCATTAAACACCGAGCCACACCGAGCCGAGTTGATGGCACAGCACGACATGTCTGAGGCCCACGAAGTCAGGGTTGATTTTAAGCATTGTGGTACGAAAGCAGCTGGGAGACAGAGGTAC
The DNA here is from genome assembly GCF_000708025.1 of Charadrius vociferus. NCBI lineage: Eukaryota > Metazoa > Chordata > Aves > Charadriiformes > Charadriidae > Charadrius > Charadrius vociferus. Next base: position 916,840 of record NW_009650082.1, on the reverse strand, counting down.
TGAAGGTTAAAAATAAATTCACGTCAACTCCAAGGCTAATACAGTGCAAAGCAGCATGATTTCCTTTCCCATGAGGATCACCTGCTGATATCCATCATGTCTAGAGGATATACACAGGCCTAAAAGTCACTTTACGCTGAACGTCTCAAGCCATTATCACATGTTTTCCCTTCATGCCAGGGCCTAATGCCTCCTGCATGGCTCCCAAGAGAGCAGCTCGCAAGGGCTGGCAGCAGCCGCCTCTGCCGTTCTTTCAGGAGATGCTGCGCTCTTAGCAGGGAATCCTGAGCAGAGTTCAGTCTTTGTCCTCCACTTACCTTCCTGTGTCTGTCTACTAAACATCTCATAAAGTTCCTAAACCCTCTCCTCAACGGAAAGCAGCTATCCCCAGCACTGAAACGAAGCGACTGATTAAAACTACTCCCATAAAGCACCCAAACCCAGGCAGAGAACACAAGGAGGTTTCTGTCCTATCTATATTTAAAACAAGATTACAACTTCCTCTCAAGCAAAGTAGTGCCAGAATATTTAGTCTATTGTGCAAGAGATTAAACTAAACAACAAGCATTCCTGGTCTAAAAATCTATAAATATACAGAGGGGGGAGGGGAGAGAAAAAAAAAAAAAAAAGATAAAGAAGAAAGCATCCCGTACAACAGCAACCAAAGCTTTGATACATGCATCACCCAAACAGTACAGGAACCACCGCCTTCACGCCGCTACCGACTGCAGTGCTGCTCAGCGCTCCGACCGGCATCGACTCGACCTTTGCACAGCCGCAGTTGATGCTGTTCCACATCCCACGGCCGGGGCACACGGCAGCTATGCTGAAACGTACCGCACTCCCTTGTCACACTTCCTTATTACAATTAGTCACAAGCAGTCATTTTCATCTGGAGCGCAGAGAGTGTGTTTCCGAAGGTCGGAATCCATGACTACAATGCTCTTTATTCCTGAAACAGCGAGTATTTCGCTCCAGCTGAAAGTTACAGATGGAAATGCACTGCGCTTGTGGATGCAGAAGCGGCAAGCGTGGTAACCTGCTCCTGGCCTGGTCTCCTTCAGCCAAGAGGTCGATAGTCCAGAAAGCAAGCAAGCCTTCAGCCTTGAGGTTGATTCCTCTGCCCCTTGAACATCAAGGCAATGATCCTCCGGTCCATAATCCTCTGTAAAAAAGTCTCTAGGTGAGTCTGGGACAGTTTTGTCCAAAAAAAAGGAAAAACGTCAACTACAGTGAGATGTGCAGCCCAAATGAGAGACCTGGGAAAGACAGACTGCAACTACAGAGAAGGAGCCAATGGGTTTGTTCCACCCCAGAGTTGGAATGAGCCTAAGAAACGCCGGACCAGCCAAGGTCATCTAAGTCCGATGCTTCCAACTATTACGTTAAATCTGACCCACCCTCTGGAAGGAAAATGCATTTCCCCATTTTCAGTGTTTCACTTCTTGAGGTCCTGCATGTAATTGGATGGCAGCAGGGGATTGCAAGGCATCTCCAAAACCGATTTCCCCAAAACAATTGCTTCTTTCCAAATAAAACTATGCATTTTCTAAGGCTGCTGGGGTAAATTATCCTCCCTTACCCTTTTTAAACTGCCCAATAACTTTGCTGTTAAAAATCTGCACCGCATTTCACATCATTAGTAAAAGGAAATAATTATTCAGAATTCAACAGATACTTAAACTTTTAGGATGAGAGAAGTATGTTCCTTAATGACTCCCTGGGATTCTCACAGCCTAAAAATACTCTTTATGGGTTTTCTTCTTTAGTTTGTGATTGCAGAAGATACCTTGTTAAAGAGAATTCCAGTGAAAAACTATAATCTTCCTCTGCATCCCTGCCAGAAATGCATCAGGCAGAGGTTCAGTTTCACAAAACCAGAACCAGCTCTTCTTAAGTATCTCAAAATGTTCTTTTCTCACAGGGGAAAAAAAAAAATAAATCTAAACAACCAGATTCCCTATGCTTAACATTTTTGTGATTAAGTCACAAAACTCTGAAGATCCTCCCTTTAAGTGGTACATTTCGACACCCCCTCTTCCTGGGGAAAGCAACAAGCGGCTGCCTGGATAATCTAGCATGCATTTTCCAGCCTCGGGCAATTATTATTAGAATGTTGCCAAGTCTAAGAATTTTGCTGAAGCTGTCATAATATTTAGCACTTCTCTTAACATCTCATCTGGTGAAGTTATGCTACTTTAAGATGTGACAATTTAAACTTTTTTCATGAAAGCTCAGATTCAATGCTAACAACTAAGGGGAAAAAGGTAAAAACACAAACCTTTAGAAACCCAGAAGTTATAAAGCAAAGAAAACAAACCATATTTATTTTCCAAAAGAAAAAAAGTTTGTACTTCTTCAGTCAACCCCTACACATTTAACTGGCAACACTGCAGTACGTCTCTCGAGGCCAGAACTGACTTTCATTTTTTTAATGGCAATCCCACACTCTCAGGCAGCGATTAGCTCCGGGAGCCTGGTTCAGCAAGAAGCATCGTTACTGCAGTCTCGCGTCACAAGGTGACGGTGCTGCCAGAGAAGCACTTACCAGAAGAGGCTTTCTACCACTCAGTTTTCTCCCAGGACACTGCACGTGCTGAGCCCACCATGGGGATGCTGTCAAGACATTTTAGTAAAGTACCACCTTCAGGGGCGATGCAATGACTGTGCACAGTTCCCAGTTAGCCCATTAGGAAGTTTGTTTTATATCAACTTGTTTTATTTTGTAACTACCAAAAATCACCTGCAAGTTTCTGAATATCATCGGTTGATGTTCCTGTCACCCTGGCATTTACGTTTCTTTTCAGTTCCACTACATCTGAGCAACTGCTGGGCAGTCACCTGGAAGTAAACATGACATCCTTAAACCCCAATCAGCTCCTGCCAAGCCATGAAGAGGACACAACATACATATGTTTGGTAACTCTTAACACAGCACCACATTAGTGAAACAGCCAATATAGGTGACCACAGCCTTCTCAGAAAGGGGGACTCCAAAAAGGCAGGTTTTGCAGTGAAAGATGTTGCAAGTCTTTGCATGCATGGAGTAACCTGACAGCAGGTACGCAAACCAGCTCAAGATGCAGCTACACGGCCAAATCCACTAATGATTACTATCAGGTTAACCTCAAGGGGCCTGGTGCCAGCAGGATGATGGCCGTGTTACCAAATCTCTTGGCTTACCTTGTGGCTAAACCAACTCTCAACTTCAACACGTCAGACCTACTGGATGAGGGACTTGGGAACAGAGACCTGCTAATTTTTTATTCTTTTTAGAAGCAATTGCTGTCTGGAAAGCAGCTGCGGTGGAAGGTGGTACTACCTGGTTATCACTCCAGATATGATCCTGCAAGCAGCAACAGCGCAGTCCAGGATGGACTACCACTTGTACCACTTGCTGACTTGGTTGCCCTTGTCTGGGGGAGGGTGAGGAGCTGGGCAGGAGCATGGGCTGGTGCAGAAGCTCAGAACGTGGAAGGCAGCAGTCACGGAAGTCTGTACTGAGCTCAGCCCTCGCTTGCTGCACATGAGGATCAAAATGCACTTCCCAGTGTGTGCAAGAGATGGCGATCCCGGTTATTTGGACAACCCCAGACTTCCATCCTTTGCTGCCAGTCAGCTGAGAGTTATAAGACAACAGCTGTCTTCATAATTACCCTGTACTTGTATTATCCCCTATAGAAGGTCTTTATAATTACCCTATACTTGTATTAGCCCCTATAAAAACAGTTATTGGGAAGGCTTCATTTAAACGATGAACCCGAAGGAAGCCATAGCACACCTTTCCCAACTGGGCTTCCAACTGCAAGAACGTCACAGTTCTTTGCCGCAGTCAGGCACTAAGCTTCACTAAGGGGAAACTTCTGCCCTACCACGGCCACAGTGACCTTCTGCTGGTGGGAACATTTCGCTGCCCTCAGTACTGGCCACGAGGAAGATCCACAGTACCCCCATGTTCCTCACCTGCAAGCTGGCCACATCCTTGAAAGCAGACGTGCCTGCATCTGCCAACATCTTCAGCAGCTGTAACACCACCTCTGCTCGAAGGCTCAACCAGCAGGAGTATGAGCAGAACTAGCCTCCTTATCATCAGCTATGTGCTGCGGCCTTGAGTTGTCTGAGGGAAAGGCAAAGGTCTATCAACATGTGATGCGCAGCCTACTTAGGATTCTCCAACTGCATCCGTTCTGTTTCAGGCACTTTGTGCCAGGAGTCCCAGTTTGCAGGATGCCTGGCTGCAAACTGCACAGAAAGCATGTTAAAGCGTGCCAGCTGCTCCAACTTTTAGTTTTGCAAAAATAATCCATTTTTAAGCGTCGTGAGTACACGGCAAGACTTGACTTTACACCCCACTCCCCCCACACACACTCATTCAGAGCCTCGCTGGCTGCGGAAGATCAAGCCACATCCTCCCTGCTCACACCACATCCTATGCGAAGTCTCTGGAACAAGCAGCACGTACTACCCCAAAAAACAGTATGGGCAATGTCAGAAACTTTGGGTTTTTCCAAAACAGATGGGGATTTCATAGGGGAGAGAAAAAAGCTGCCAAAATCATCCCAGTTGTCTTTTCCCAGTCAGACTCAGCGAGTGCCAGCAGCGCATCCCCCAGCACGCTGCTGCTCCCAGCAAGTACAGGTACCCAGGAGCAACGCAGAGTGCCACGTGCAGGCAGAAGGCCCACGGCACGCAGGCGGGAGAGGACGGGCTACCAGAAGAGGAGACAGAGGCAGACGGCGCACAGAGCTGTGGCAGACCTCTCGCAAGAGCGTCCGCTCAGTCCAGTAGTACGGGCAACACATGGGTCTGCATGAGCCTGGCAAGAGCTTAGAGGTGGTGGCACCCTCCTTAATTTATGTCATTCACAAATGCCAAAGAGCAACTGCAAAACAGTTTGGGCAACAAAAAAAAAACCTCCTCCCGTACAGCACTGGCTGCAGACTCCTCTTGCTGTGACACTGTCCCTCCCTTCACCGTTTTAAATTAAACCCCTGCTCAGCAAGGAAGCATGGCCACGTCCTTCACCATCACTTCAGACCTGGAAGCACCAAGATTTGCCAGGTAAGGAGCACCAACTGCTTTTACTTCCAAGCCCCAGTACGGCACCTTTCCTTCGCTGCCCTGTCTGCCGAGCAGCATTGCAGATTGCACCATGGAGCGTACCTGAGCACGCAGCGCCTGGCCATCCCCAACGTTACAGGAGGTCCAGCTGGGATCCCGCTGCGCGGCCCAGACGATGTTCAAGTACGAGCACGTGGTTCTTACCAGAATCCAGTCAGAACAAGCAAGAAGGGATTGACAGAGAGGCCTGAAGGATACAAGAGCGAAGCCTTCTGGTATATATAGACATTGCACAACTCAGCACAAATTGGGCCAGCGAGAAACAGCCTGGCAGTTTTCTGCACAAGTCAAAGCAAAAGAGGTTTAAACCAAATTAACAATTTGCATCAGCTGCAAATTACAGTTTTGAACTAGCACTAGGAGCCCTTAAGCAGGATTCAGTAACTAGGGCTACAGCTTAATGAGATAGCAGAATCCAACTTCTAATACATTTGGAGAGAAAAATTAATAAAAACAAAGTCACTGGCTGCAAACACGCCAGGTTCCCCTTCTGACAGGGCTTGACAGAACAGGAACAGAGGAAGGATGTATTGCATCAAATACAGTTACCAAAACACATCTGGCAGAACTGTAGGGTTTTTTTGCTTTTATTTATGCCACTTTCTAAAGCTGTTTTAAATGGTGTTTGTGAATTCCTCCATTCCTCCCAAACTGTTCTTTACCACAGCAGTCTGTCTCCAAAAGCCTCTGTTAAAGATAGGTAGGATAGAACTACAAACTAGAAGTTCCCTCGTTTATAAACAGCTATTTAAAAAGAGTAATTATCACACTTTTACCAAGCCAGATGGTTAATGCCTAACTCATCAGACTCAGGGGAGATGAAGGACTCGGGCCAGCACTGCTATCAGCACTCTTGCACTGAAGCTGTGGTTTACAGTTAAGCACCTGGAACTCAAAGATGCATTTTACATTAGACTATGACTTGAAACACAGAAAGGGCAGAGCAAAGTACTACAAGGAGGACAGGAGAGTGTGGACTGCAGGACTCCTGCTTCCCCTACATCAGCATCTTATGATTCATGAAAACAAAACCAGATTCATGTTACTTGATTCTGGGAACAGAGATCGCTTCTCTTACCAAATGTCAGGCAGGACCTTGAAAACACAATTGCAAGCAATGCATTAATGTCTAAGACCTGCCATACCCGGTCACAGTTCATCTGAGTCTCTGCCCACACCCAGGCTTGAGGTTGCAGCTTTCTCTTCCTTGAATTCCACATCACTGTAAGTAACATTTTGAATCACTCGAATGTCTAAATCAAAAATGTCTACGCCATCTCACAGGCTTGCTTCCATTTTTTCATTACCAATCAGCTGGAACGATCAGCTGGCCCCCTTGCTGGGAGACTGCACAGCACTCTCAGATTTTATCACAACTAATACATTTACGCTGACCAAGCAGGGGACTGTTGCCAGGAAAGGCAGAATTGCCCTCCTCCTTCCAGTCACATTCCTGACTCCCTCTCCCGCCAGCTCTAGCATTTGTGTGGTTAACTACAGAAAACATTTTTTTTTTTCATTTTTTTTTTTTTAAAAGATAGGTTTTGGCTGGATCAGCAAACTAATCCAACTCATGCACTGCCCACACAAATGCTAACACCAGCACAGGAGAAACAGGAGGGACAAGGCACTACGGCTTCTGGCAGCCACATCCCTGGAGACCAGTGGGCAACGTTCCAGCGCCACACCAGCACACACCAGCTGAACGTTTCAGCCAGGTTCACCGAGCTGCTACTGACAGCTCTGTCTCCTCTTCGCTGCCAGACACGGTAACCCTCCAGCAACAGGCAGATGAGATCAGCAGACTGACACGGCAGATTGAAAAGGCAGGGGGATGGTAAACAGTTATTTTTCCACCAGATCAGCCAGCTGAACTGACTCACCTGTGGCAGCGCTGTGATCTATTGCAAGCTGGAGGTGGGCACAAAATTATGAGTTTTGGCTTCAGCCTACACCCAGCTTTCTTGTTTGTTGGGTTTTGGTTTTTTTTTATGCGTGGGGTGGAGCCTAGGAGTGTTCTCTTTCCAGGAAAAGCCTGAATTATACAGCAGGATTTTTAGCAGGAATCTAGCAGCGGTTTTGCATCCATTTCGTACTCAAGTCACCAGTGCTGAAAAAAACAGCATTATATTTATTTACGCTGAAAGAGAAACTTTCACATCAGGGAAGAAAAAATGTTAACTAACAGAAGTCAGAGTTGATACAAAATCTATGAATTGTCAGCCTCCTGCTAAAGCCTGAATATTTTTACTGCATATTAGCATGATGGTAGCTTATCACCCATTCCAATGTTTGTGGACCTTAACATTAATGAACATGTGTTCATTAACAAAAAGGTAAAATCTAGTGGCAGGCAGGAACATAACTGCATAGATTCCCCCTGGATCTAAACTCTAGAGTGGACTACTTACAAAAGCGGCACCCCAGCAGAACGTCAGGTTTCTCGCCCTACTGTAATCTTCCCATTGAGAAATAACTTGAGCTTTGGGTTTCCAATCAGAAAAAGACAACACAGAAACAGATTCCGGAATCACTATACCCAAAGTAGTCAGAGATCAAGAAATTAACCCGCTGCCTTTTTTGTGTGTATGCTACTTCTCTGGCAGCTTGGTTTTGTGAGCTAGCTCTTGTAGGATGAGGCAATAGCCACAAGGAAAGGAGTGAAACTGGAGCAGCAGTGATTAAGATCAGCTTGAGCTATCCTGAAACTGAATACTGAGCACCAGAACTTTGTAACCCTTGGCGAGATCTAGCAGTTTGGGTTGTTTCATGAAGTTTGAGTGCCTGATAAAGTATCCCGGATTGGATGCAACAACGCTATATCGACAAACTGGAGCGGAATAAAAGGATGCAGCAGCAGCACAGTACTTCCAAACCGTCAAGCTCACAGCTGCGCACTTCTCTTGTTAAAGCAAAAGCTATTTTCAGGACAGATTTTAAATCCAGTAAGATATTAGCTGACTGGCGCTCAAACCATGCTGTACTACTGCTACTTCTATTAACTTCACCAAGAGGAGTAAGTCTACTACTCATGAGCTAGAGCAAAAGTTTTGAAGAGCCTCTTGAGAAAAAAGAAAAAGATAAACACCAGAACACACGCTGTTTTCAAAAGAATAGGCTGAACACTTCCATGAGATAACACAAAACAAAACACAAGCATAACCCAACTGCTTCCCAGAAGAGAGAATATTAACTTGCATCTTTTCAAGACATCCTTCTAAAGATGATCAAGCTTCTCCTCAGCAGTTTTTCATCCCATGGACAAAAAAACCACATGCACATTAAAGTCATAACTACTGGTCCCCCCACGACACTCTAGAAGCAGCATAGGTTCGCACCAAACACTTGGAGACTGTTGCCCTCTCCTTCCACCAGAAGCTATTTTGATATTGTGAACTAATGAGAAGGAATTGGAAAAGCGAAGGAAAAAAAAATCAGTACTTATTCAAATGACTTGAGTTTCTTCTGAAGGCATGGCGATCATAAAACTGCCACGTCTGTGCAGCCAGAAAAGAACAGAAAGACCCTGAAAAAAGGAGCTTTTTATTAAAAGTTGAAAGCCTCCCATACCAAGAAACAACACAGCCTAAGGAAACTTATACCAGTTAGTGACTCATTTTAACTTCAGAATTTCATCAGGAGTTACACAGCCTGGATATCATAAATGCAGATTATGAAAAATATACACATAAAGCAAGTTCATAAATTAATAAAACCTGCATGTGCTTGGGGCAGGCCCAAGAACCAGAAGGCCTATAAGTTTCTGGGCTTTCGTTCGGCTCCGCAAGCGCTGTAGGAATTAGTCAATGAGCCTTTAGAAACCCCGCTCGCTTGGCACCCGAACAATCGCACAGTGTGCTGGCGAGCAGAGAACGTTTCCTTTGTTACCCTAAGTGTGCCAGACACCCATCTTTCCTCTGAGAAAACAAGAATATCATTCCAGGTTTTCCAAGGTGGTTTTAAGCTTTCAGGTAAGCTCCCTGCCCCACTGTTGCAGACACGTATGCTCCTCTGCCGGCTTTACCACAGCAGCTTCCAGTAATGTCAGCAGCACTGTTCAGCAGAGCATATGCACCATCCACAGTACGCTTCTCTCTGTGTACGCACACACAGAAATCCCCAGAGTAAAATGCTTACGTCTTGGAGAACTAAGAAAGCCTAAGGATTCTTAAACTTGTATTTTTTAAAAGTTGATGTAACACTTAAAAAAAAAAATCCCTAATTAGCTTTTGCTGTTTTACTTAAAACATTCAAGTATATCAAAGTATTTCCATTAGAAAGACAGACTTTCACATACAGAAGCAACAAATTTTCATTTTCACTTAAGTTATGGATTTAAGTGACTTTGCATCAAAATTACATAATTCCTGGATTATAAAACAGCCTGAAGTCAGCGAGGGGAAAATCCAAACAACTACATATTAAAAAAATGCAATTTGTTGGAGTTCAGCTGATGACTGACATCTTGAACCCAGAATAAACGAGCAGTCCCTTCGTCTGTCCTGAGGGGAACTCACTTCCCAGCAAGCTAGCAGATAAGCAGCTGCCTTACCCAGCAGCCCAATAATAAAAGTTGGCCTCTTAGTTTCAGAAGTCCTCTGGAAAAATGAGGTTTTGTTTTCCACCAGGAAACCATCCCTAGCCCTTCTCCTTTTCACAGCTCCTTAATTACTCCTCAGGATCCTGTCCTTCTGCGAGACCTCAATTAGTCTGACCCAGAATCCTGCTAGCGAATGGGCAGGTTTTTCTCCTTCCTCCACCTCCAAAGAAATTTAATCCCTCCACTCCCCAGAGCGCACTGGTGGGCAGCATGCACAGCAAGGCATGGATAGAGACAGCGTTACAGTCGGGGAAGACAAAGACCCAAGCAACCAGTGGCAGAAAGAGAAGTTTAGGAGGAATTAAACAGGATCAGTGTAAGACAGAGGAGGCAGAAACTGTGGGGAAGGCTAGAAAGAGACATATTTTAGTTCTCCTTTGAAGCTCATTACCAAACTAGGCCAAAAACTGCATAAACTCAGACTTATTAAAACCGTTGCAATAAATCTGATTTAGAAACTAACTTAGTTAAGCCTGAAGTCAGGCTCTGTTGAGGGCCTTCAGAAGACACCTGAGGCGGCACGCGCTGCCTACGCACCCAGCAAGCGTCCTCCGCTTGCGCCTGCCACACCACCACTCACACACAGTGCAAGCGAGAAGCCCTGATGTGGCACTGTTCTGAAGTCCAAAAGGAGGCCTAAAGTGCTGACTAAAGCAGTGACGTTAAGCAGAAGCTGTTATTGGTAATTACTGTAAATTATCCTTTGCTACTTGGCCAGCAGTTGTGTGTTAGCAGCTCTGGGTGCCACCGACAGAGCCGTACCTCCTGCTCCAAACGGCTGTTCTGCTGTAACCCACCACAAAAAGGGCAACGTCAACATCAAAACCTAAATAAGCTCTCCCGAAAATGCTGCTGTTAATGACCACTGTAAAACATGCAAGAAGCTCATCAGAGCACTGAAATACAGAAGCTGACAACCCACTTCTTATCTGCAGGCTGCCAGACCATTAACGCGTATCAATCACTGCTTGCAAATAGAGGTAGACCTCCCCAGGAAGGCCAAGTTCCACCCGGTGAACACCAATTTACAATATCCATTTCTAAGCCACCTACAGCTTGAGAGCACCCTGGCAACAATAAAAATATCTTTAATCAAATCCTCAAATCAAGCCGGGTTTTGGTATAAAGTTTTGCTTGTTAGAAGAAAAAACAACAACGCAGTAAAGCCGGGCCTTACTCCATGCCAATGCACTGCTTTTCCAGCTACCCCCGTACGCAACCAGCAACGCCCCGAATTCTCCCTTCCAACATTGTCCTAACCTCGCCCCAAAGCCCTGCGCACAGGGAACAGACAGCGAACCTCGCGCGGAAGAGCCCAGCGACAGCGTGACATCGTTATCACGCGGGAGTGACGCGGCACCCACGTTAGACAGCCCCACCAGATAAAAGCTGCCCTTCCCAGCGAGGGGAAAGGCTGCTCCGGTACAAACCTCGCCGGGGAAGGGCGGCAGGCGCTGGAGAGG
>NW_009650082.1:897585-904605 GCF_000708025.1 Charadrius vociferus | reverse complement strand
CGGAAGGTGGAGCCGAACCGGCGGCTGAGGGCTGGAGCGAGGGTCAGGCGGGCGGCTTGGAAAAAGCGGGGCACACGGGGCCACCCAGAAACTCCCGTGGGAGCCCGCCCTCTCCGGCCACGGCCCAGGAGCGGGGCCTCCCGTCCCCGCCGTGAGGGGGACCGGGTGCCCGTCCCAAAATGTCACCTCCTGCTCTGGTGCTGGTCCACACAGCAAGTGAGAGCACACCGCTGCCCATCACCGCCCTTAATGTGTCACTCAAAGGCCGCCACTTGCGCACAGCTCACTGAGGCGTTGAGATAACACAGGGTGAAACTCCCTCTTTTTTTTTTTTTTTTTAAAGTTTCCCACTTTGCAAGTATTTAAATAGTCACGATTGCTTAATTGGTGGTGACTAATTGTGAGTTCCTTATTTCCTGGATACATGAGTCACACATTCCCACCTGTGGAGGCAGCACGGACATAATTCCATGCTATATGACCACAGTGCCTATGTACAGAGTCCAAAGTCAAACGAAGAAATCAACTCTTAAAGTGCCTCAGCCCCATACCAACCTTTACTGGATACTTTTGACTTTTGTTTCTTTGTGCTTGGCCTTGATCATCCGTAAAAGTCATAAACACCCCCCTCTCCACTCACAGTGGTGTTGTGAAAACACGTTAATTAATAACAGGCTCAGACAATAGTAGTGTTTACCACTGGAAGTCACCCAAGAAAATTAATCATTGCTTTTGAGCAGGGTTGGACTAGTTAGTGCTCCACAAAACAGGCTGGGATATACGCACCAAATGGCAAAGAGGAAAAATGAACAAAAACAACAGCTTCTTGGGCAAGAGAGCCTTTTCATGCCCCCAGCAAGTGGGAAAAAGCAGTGCACTGGGTAATATAATTAAAGACAGCCTCTTTATGTACAAAGTGGGAGTTTAGCAACAACGCTGTGTAATAGATCCTGCCTCTTTCTACCTTGTTAACGTTGTAATGGCAGATATGCAAGAACGATAAAAAAAATCCACAAGAAAAATCAACAGAGGCTTATAGGAACTCCCCAACTGATGACATCGGAGGCCAGAAGAGTTCCGAGGGGAGGTACAGCTTTTACCTGCCCTTTTCTTACTGTCACCAAAACATCTGCTGTCAGAAGTGGATGCTGAGCACCACGGACCTTTGTTCCGATCCAGCATTGGCTCCAGTTCTCCCAGGGGATGGCCCTGGACCTGGGCTAATCCAGGGAACTTCCCGAAAATGTCAAGATGCTTCTGACTGGTTTTGTAAAGAAAATGATTGTACCCAGGACGGAGGATGGAACCGGTCCTGTGGAAAGGTGCTGAGACAAAATCAGTGACCTGAGCAGCTTAGATCCACCTCAGCCCACACTGTAGCGGAACAGTGGGTATTCTGGGTAGAATTCTTTCCTTTTGGCCAGCAGGAAAAAAGAGCTTGTAGCCATCCTAACTGACTCCAGGTTTGCTGAGGAGCCTAACCAGCTGGACAGGACTGGGACATCAAGGAGGAAAGAGCATTTCTGAAATTCGTGGCCTGCTGTGATAAGGCACCTTCCCTGCACAACTGGTCCCCGCGTACTGAATAGTACTGATGACTGCATGTAACTCACGACGTCTCAGTGAGTCTCATTTACTCTTCTAATTAAATTCTTTTTCCTGTGACATTTCCTTCCATGGCAAAATTTAACCTGCAGGCAGTATGGCTACAGAGGAGAGGGGTTCATTTGTTGTTGTTTTAAATAACTGCATTTTTTTTCCTTTCCACAGGAAGCGCAGTGAGCCTCCAGGAGCAGCTCCGCAGGGGCTGCCAGGACCCGCTGTTGCTCCAGTGCAGCCAGCCCAGCTGGGAAGCAGGGGAGCGGGGCCACCATGCTTGCAGGCAGTCACCCGTCCTTCCCTCTGCCAGTCCCCCTGGGGCTGCAGCATCCATCAGACAGGCGCAGGACTCGCATCCACAGAGCTTCCAAAGGCAAGAGCTGCACAACCCGCCAGCCTGGCCCCTCTCTGATCAGGGACTTCTGGTATATTATCTTACATATAATAGCTCTGAGGTTTACTCTAAGAGGACAATCATTATCCTCAAGATAAAACTTGTTTCAGTTTAACACTACCACACATGCAAACACACACCAAGCACACAGTGTGGCATCTTTCAGCCCCGGTGTCCCACAGTCACATATGAGGCTGTTTTGTGGCTCTGCTTCCACCCCTTGAATTACACTCAGCGTAGCCAGTGGAAACCACCTTCCAGTATCTCATTTAGACTGGCTGGCCTGTGCCAGGCCTCCAGACAGTGCCTCCAAGCTAAAGGAGTGCTGCACCCATACATCTTCATCTCAAAATAGACCGGACTGCAGCACTGCAGCAAGTGCCAGAGACCACATAATGACACCGTACAGTGCGGGCACAGAGGGGAGGAAAATAGGAAAAGTATATTTAGAAAACTATTTCCTGGTACTCTTCCCCTTCTGCGAGAACTAAGTATTTAAAACAAACACTGTGGGCAAATAAACTCTGCCCTTCAAAGCAGACGAGGCATTTCACAGAAACACAGAAACACGTAAGTAGGAAGGGCCATCTGGAGGTCTCCAGCCCAGCCACCTCCTCCCAAGCGCTTCCACATGGAGCAGGATACTCTATCGAATTTGGAGTATCACCACTGAGATCTCACGGCCTCTCTGCGGCCTCCTTCCTTTGACCAACCCTCTTGGTAGAAATTTCTTTTCTTTATATCAAGTCAGAAGTTGCCATGTTCCAACATGTCCCTGTTGCCTCTCGTCCCATCCCTGTGCACCTCTGAGGAACCTGGCTCCACCTTCTCCACCCCCTCCTGTTAGGCAGCAGCAAGACCTCTTCTCAAGCCTGCACAACCCCCGCTTCTCTCAGCCTCCCCCTGCAAACCCTGTGCTCCGTTTCCTAACACCCGCCAACAGCAGGAGGTACAAAAGCATCAGAAAAAAGTGAAATGGGCAAAAAGTGAGCGAGCAAAGTGAACTCGTGGCAGGACCCATACTGACACAGACCACGTGACAGTCTTCCAAGGGTGACAACATAACCTGTCGTTAGATTGGGTGCAGTCTGGGAGCACATGTCACCAGGAGGAGGCACCACGATGGGCATGGCACCAGCATGCTGTCTCTGCAAGCTGCTATTTTTAAGATTTGAGCAAAATACACCACAAGGAGACAGGAAGAGCACCCTGAGGTCAAGTGATGGGCTGGAGCTCAGGCAGGCATCAGGGTCAGGCCAGTAAGACCAGTAACACTGGGCTGACTGCTCCAGTGGCCAGAAAAACCCAGTGTTTCCCAGATGACAAGGCAGGGGACTCCGCAGCCGGAGTTTTGGCACCTGGGACTGACTGAACCCATGCTCTGCTCTGCACCACCCCCGGATAAACAGGCTGGAAATGCAGCATTTGACATCTACAGACAACTTAGCAGCTCATCACACAAATTCACCAGGGAAAGCTCAGCTCAGCTAGCCTACACATGGAGCAGGAAGAAAGCACGGGAGAGCAGACCAACCTCCTTTACCAACATTGCACAATGGTAATTTTCAGTTCCTGGGTCTGGTGCTCTCGTGCTGGCTTTGGGACTCCTGCTTGGGAAATCAGAGAGGAGAAGCCAAGCAGACAACAGAAATTGCCCCCGTCACACCAGACTTTCTTGCTACCTAACCACACCAAGTCCCCACCTGCCAGCGACCCACTGAAACTACTACCAACCAGCACATAGAACTGAGCTAAGGGAATGCACAGGCTGGGAAACAGCTGACAGAGAAGTGCACAGAAGTATCCTGCAGCACCCAGCCCAGAGCTGATGCTAGAAAACTGGCTCATGGATGCATCACAGGTTTCCTGTGTGACCCTGGACAGGTCACGTCACCCAGGCCTTAGTCTCCCTCACTGGACACAAAGGGTGTCACGTTTAACTGTCACAAGGATTGACTCATTGATGTCTAAGGCACTTGGAGATCCTTGGATATGGAGAAAAAAACATGAAAAGAACAAACACAGTGGAAGGAATACCAACCAGACAGAAGAGGCGACACACGCACGTGCTCCCACCCTCCAACTCCACACAGCACAGGAGGTCCATGGTGTTTATAACACATGTAGTACAGACAAGGTGATCTTTCTACTGATAGAGACAGAGAGGAGAAAGATACCAGAGATAAGCCTATCAGGGTATTTCTGAACAGTGTTCCCAAAGGATCTCAGGATGAACTTGCTTCCACTAGGAAGGATCAATTGTTTGCTCTCGGAAAGGCCACCCAAATACTGGGCAATACAGCTTTTAGGTCAAAAAAACCACAGATGGGACAGGCTGTGATTTGCAAAGCCACCTGATTTCAGCAGCTCTGTTTGTTGCAAGTTTGCATGCTCCTTCTTCTTACCCTGATTCAGGGATCTTAGTCTTTCTTGCCCTAGGCTGACCAGTGATGCAGAGGGACAAGAAACAATGGAGCCACTCTCTTCAGTGCCTTGTAGCCATTGGTGGCTTCCAAGCAGTCCTCTGCCCAAGGACAGGAAGAACAAGTGGAGATGAAAGCCATTCTCTCCCATATCCATCTACCTTCCCACAAGAGCTTTGGTCTTTTTCACTGGGATAAATTTCAGCACCGAGTCTGACAGCCCCAGCAGCAGCCCTCAGCCACACAGTGGCTCTATGCATTATCACTCCGTTG
This sequence comes from Charadrius vociferus, assembly GCF_000708025.1. NCBI lineage: Eukaryota > Metazoa > Chordata > Aves > Charadriiformes > Charadriidae > Charadrius > Charadrius vociferus. The sequence goes on along the minus strand of NW_009650082.1, from coordinate 899,916 downwards.
TTTGGATGTAAACAGGGACAGCCAGCATGGTGCAAGGGCCATCCGAGGCAGTCTGCAGTTCTGCCAGCGCCAAATTAGACGCAATGCTGTTGGGCTGCCCAGGAACTACAAGGTCCGAGTCACCAGCTCCTGACCCACCAACCACAATAGACAGGACCGCATCTGACTCCTGGAACGGTCCTTTGTTAGGGCCACCTTCAGGGGGGCTTTCCCCAGCAGCACCATCCTTCAGCTCTGCCAGACCCAGCTGGTTGGGGAGGGAAAGGCCCGCCTTGCGCCCCCGCGCCACCCGCTTCTTCTGGGGCTTCCTGAGCTGCAGGTCTTTGTCCTTGGGTGAGCCCAGCCGGCACTTGTGGTCCTTCATGTACTTGTGGCGCGTGAAGCCTTTGCTGCAGGTGGGGCAGCGGTATTTGTAGTTGCCGGTGTGTGAGCGCTGATGCTCTATCATGTGGGCTCGTCGGCTGAAGGACTTGTTACAGTACTGGCACTTGTGGATCTTCATCCCTGCACAGAGCACCGGAGGAGAGAGAGCTCGGTTAGAGACCCTGCATCCTTCAGGAAAATCTGCACCGCGCTAAGGGCGTGCTTCATCTCCTCTTCCAAGGAGATGTTCCCTGATAGAGGGAGGAGACACTGTGGCAGGCAAATTTGCAGTCAGAAAAAGGTGAACGGCTACACCTTGAATGTCTGTGTTTACAAAGGGCTAAAACAATAGTTCTTGCCTCAAATAAGAGGATTAAAATATCACCAGAAAAAAATGTCAGGTAATTGTGATGAAAATGCAAAACAATCTTAAACTCTGATTTTTTTCAAGTGTATTTGGTAAGCAAAAAAAATTCACTTTTTTTTTCCCTCCCAAGTATGGGAATGTACAGTCTGAAACAAACCACCCATTGCACTGTCAGCACAGTCCCATCTGATCACACTCTGCAAGGCTTTGGACAGAACAGGCACAAGAAAAGGGTTTCAGTTTGACCCCAAGAGACAAAAGTCAGAACATTCCCTAGGGCATGGGAATAAATTATCTGTCTTTATTAGGAGTGGGAGCATCATTTTTGGAACACAGAGAGAAGGGAATCAAATCCCAAAAGATCTCCTTTTGCATGTGAGATGGTATTGGGGAAGAGTGCACAGAGCACTCTGGATATTCATTTGACAGCAAACACAATGAGTAATCCAGCTCTGCTTCTGTGTCTTACCAGCAGGCCCTGCCTACCGATGTATATTGCCTTAGAAAACAGACCAAAGCTTAGACACAGCTGTAAATGCAAGCTCACTTAAACAGGCCTGCAGCAACTGAGATTAAAAAGAATCTAAAGCTAATAAATTATATCAAGAATTCAGGCCTCTATCTGGGAAACACTGTACTGCACGCAGTGGAAAATTCTCCCACAGGAAACTCCCCAGTAGCTGTGTTAGCTGAGCGGTGGGTGGAGGGACACCGCAGGAAAAGCACCTGGAAGGAACATCTTGCGCTTCTGGGGGTATAAAGCAGAAGCACTTTCACAGTTTGCTCTCTCCTGTTTCTCAGGCTTACTCCTTCTGTAACATGCTCCTGCAGCACCACGGAAAATCCCAGCCACTTCATTCCCCACCACCGGCAGCATGGTCAGAGCTGCACTTACCCGAATGGGACAGTATGTGAGCCTTCAGCTTGTCAGGCCTGTTGAACTCTTTATTGCAGCCCGTGTGGTTTCTGTAACAACAACAAATGCTAGTGAGCAGCATGAATCAACTGAGGAGCAATGTATAAACAGATCCTGGACCATAAAGAGATCCACAACCCTTGGCCTTAGCAGCACCCAGACGGGTCCCTCGGTGCAAACTCAGTAGGAGCTCGACTGTTTCAACCCTTCTGTAGAGGGGCAAGAAACAAACAGGCTGCTACAGGGACACATGGCTTCTGCTAGACTAAACATGGTCTGTGTCTCACTATGAATGGTCCTAAAAGCAGCACGTTCAAGATCCCAGCTGGAGACAGAAATACTTCAGAAAGAGCTACAAGGTGGTCAGAGCAGGGAGAAGCCAGTCAGCCTTGGCTACCTCAGAAGGCTCGTGGCTGTGCCACGGCTTTGGGAATGCACCTTATAAACCTGGGGTTCTTTGGCTCATACATTAGCTCCCATGTTGCCAAACGCTTTTCAAGACATAGCACAGGGAGAGCCCATCATTCAGCCAACCCTGTGCTTCGTGGTCAAATAACACTCCTCCTCTTCCCCAGTGCTCCCCAGGTGCAACCCCTGAGCCTCCCATGAAGGCAGGCACTATTTTGCAGGGCTTGATGAACTGAGATGAAATATGTCCCCAGAAGAAGTCAATGACAAAGAACTG
>NW_009650082.1:887289-897502 GCF_000708025.1 Charadrius vociferus | reverse complement strand
CCTAGGGTACCTGCAGGAGGCATTCCTTCCATCCCAAACCCCATCCCAACCCCATTAAGACATGCCACCACGATGGAGACACACTACGTACGAGAAGGGACATTTATATTTCTTAAAAGGCTCATGGATCAGCATATGTCGCTTGAGTTTGTCTTTCCGATTGAAAGCTGCATCACACACTGAGCACTTAAAGGGCTTTTCACCTGGATAAAAAAGAGACCAAGAGTCAGGGAGAGTCCAGTCACTGAGGGCTGCTCTAGTCACACACGGGATTCACTCTGGCAGCAGTGCCACTCTCTGCTTCTCTGTAAACTTCCAAACCTTCCCTACCCTGCCTGATGGGTAAATGGGTGGATGCAATCCACACCGTGTACTGCTCCTCTCTCCAGGGCCAGCTTCCTTAGCTTCTGCGACCGCGGGCAGAGGAGAAGCCACTTCTGCATCCCACTTCTAACTGGGGCAGTACTGGGCATGAAGCTGAACAAAACGATACATTTCCTAAACCCCATGTTACTACAAATGACTCATACAGTCAACTCTGTTACACTGGTTATCAGGAAAACAGCCAGAGCACAGCAAGGACTGTGATACAGAGACAGTGAACACTGTGGTGCCAGGGGAGCCCGTACCCGAGTGGATGTGGGCGTGCAGCTTGAGGTAGTGCTCCCGGCGAAAGAACTTCTTGCAGATCTGGCACTTGAACTTGCTGCCCCCGCCATGTGTGGGGATGTGGCGGCGCAGGTACCTCTCGCAGGGGAACACCTGTTAACACAAAAACAAGGCTAAGAGCCAGCAGCACACAAGGCACATCACCGAGCCTGCGCAGGTATGGGAGGTGTGGCCTGTACAGAAAGCACAAGTAGTTCATGATGACTGCTTTCTCGGAAAGGATGAACCGAGGAAACCTTTAGTATGCGTAAGGAAAATACCGCTAGAACTTTAAAAATACAAACAAGAAAAGAAAACCAAATCTTTTTATCCTTAAGAAACACATAAGCCGAAAATTTGCTGCTAAATTTTGTAACACCATATCGCTGAGGACCAGCACCCCAGATCTCCCACCGGAACCAGCAGTAGGATGGGCTGGGCAAGGACCCCCCAGTAGTTACTACCTTCCCACAGCATTAACTTGAGTTTGTGCTTCCCAATCATTTATTACCAAAGGCTCCCATTCATGATCTTTAAAAAGCCAGTATGAATGGTTCCTTTGGCTAATGGGGATACTGGAAATCCCCCAGCTAAGTGAATTCCTAATGAGGATGCTGCAAGCACACATCTGACAGGAGCACAGGAGAGCCAGGAGTTCTGGTAACCAGGACTGTGCTCTCGCACCTCCAGAAAACAGCAATATTAGTAAGAATACAAACAGAAGTGAAAAATACTCCCGCAAATAATGGGCTTTTAAACCCCTATGCTGCATGCTGAAAGTCCCCCCCCAGGCTCAGAAAGGCATCTGTCACCTAGTGGGGGAAGTGGAGAGAAGACAGGTAAAGAAAGACGGGTTACTAACCATGGCAGGAGAGCGTTTCCCCTTCCTGAGCTACCTCAGTACAGAGTGGTCACTCCTTTGAGATTGTCCCTGCCCCCACTGCAGGATTTTCATTTCCTTTGCTATAAACAGAGGAGCAAGGGTCCAAATTTTAGTCTGGATTTCAAAAAATAATTTATTAGAATTCAAATTCCACAAAATTCTGCCTCTCAAACTCCCTTAGGGGCTGTGCTGAAGAGGCCAAAACCTACCCAGGCATTGCTCCAGTGCCACTCACGTCACTCAGACAAGTTTCTCTTTGCCAAGGACACAGCACTCATCCAAAGGAGGGGAACAAGGGGGAACCCAGAGACTTCTGTTGCGACAGGAGATGATGACAGCCACGGAGGTGTACGAGCTGCCCCAGAACCTAGGGCTTTCCATTTCAGATCTTCCAGCCACAGGCAGCCAGGAACAGTGGGTCAAAGGCACTGCCACCACTCTTAAGACTTCCCAACACCAGCCTCGCTCCTCCTGATACACTCGCTTTTAATAAATAAGGACAGCAGCCCAGAGTGTGCAGTCCTGGCAGCAAGGAGTGCTGTCGTGGGAGTAAGGGAGCTCCCCTGGCAAATTCTGTTCAGCAAACAGGACGCGGGAGAAAAACCAGCACTGCAGGGAGGAACGTGCTCTGTGTGAGAGGCCTGAGAGCTGGAGACCAGGGGTGCAATCACCTCTGCCTCTCTGAAAAGCACCTCGTGAGCCTGCCAGTCCGTACTGAGGTAGGAAGGGAGAGGAAAGGGAGCCAAGGGTTCCCGTCCCCCTCAGAACCCAAGCTACACGTCCAGGACCAGCTCAGGCAACGGTCACCCACCCACCTTCTGGCAGTGAGGGCAGGGGAAGTTGTGCGTTGCTGTCTGCAGATGGTGCTCCAGGGCTTCCGGGGTGGAGTACTTATTTACACACTTCACACATCTGAATGTGGAGAGAAAACACAGAGCCTGTGAACGAGGCTACCACCAGCAAACCCCACACCGCAGGCAGACCCCAGGCAGGGCTGCCTAGCCCATTCACCAGCCACCTTCCAGGTTGGTTTTTGGCAGGGTTGGTTTGGTACAGATGATAACACCACCACCCCAGGTGCTCTGAAACCTCAGCAACCCACATGGCCAGATCACACTCACACTTAGCATCCTTCACCAGGGGGAGATGCTGGGGAATTGGGTGGAGAAGCCTTTAAATTGCTAGTGCTCTTCCACACAGACAGCCATGGGAGCACCAGGGATCCGAGCACGTATTCCACATTGCTTCCTCATGGAGACAAGCTGTAAGTAATGACTCCACCTTACTTAAAACGCCTCCTTCCATCTTCATTGCACAGAGAAGCAGCTCCCAGTGAAGGAGCTGAGAATGGGATTACGGCACAGCAGCAGCGTTACCCATGGCTGGGGGGGCCACAAGGAGACATGGGAGACACTACTCCCGTGTGGGGTCTCCAGCATCGAACAAAGCTCATGCCACCACCTCTCCCGAACCACCTGGGCCCTCTCCACCTAACTCACCCGTTCTCACACATCCTGGCAGTATTTCTGCTGGAGACCTCTGCCAAAGCTGACTGATAATGGGCAATGGGGACACGCACCATCGACAATGAATACAGAGACATTAATGAATACAGAGACATTAAGATCACATATCTGCTGTGAAACTCCATCGACAATGAATACAGAGACATTAACATTGCATATCTGCTGTGAAACCTCTTTTCCTTAGATCAGATTAAAACCTCCTCAAACGTAAGCAGAGCTCTCATCTCAAAGATTCCCACTAGCAAGCTGTAGGATGAAGCTCCACAGAGCAAGGATAACTAGAAATTATGGTCTACACAAGATGTAGCAGATTATTTGTTCCATGAAGCTCCCAGGTGACTTCAGTATCCTCTGGGCTTTCTATTCCTCCTGTATGTCTCTACAGGCATCTCAAAAACTGCAGAGAGCTCTTCATGGAACTCCTCACCCTTTCCCTCTATACTAACAGAAAGGTTTTCCCAGGTAATAGACCCTTTTGCAGCAATGGGACAGCAGAAATTTTACCTGGGCACAGCTTCTACAACCCATGCTCCCTTTGCTGCAGGTGTTTAAGAATCACAGAGAACAGGCTGGGAAGGGGCTTCCTTGGGTCTCTTGCCCAGCCCAGTGCAGGTTCAGCTGTGCCCATCTCATTCTTGACTGGTGATAAGAGAACTTGCAGCGATAGGATCTTCCCGTGCAACTGATGCCAGCCTTTCACTGTCTTTCTGAAAGGTTCCTTGCACTCAAAGCGTTTTGCCCTAGCAGCCCAGTGGAGGGTCCCCCCATTTGCCACCTGGGTGCCCAGAAGAACCACAGCCACTGAACACACAGCCCCCTCTTCCCTCTAATGTCCCCACCGCTCTCAGCCAAACACACTCTGCACCCACTCACTCCTACAAGCCTTGTGAGCACCGATTGCTACTGTACTTGTACACGGCCACATCCTTCTTGGGGCTGTGCTGGGGCAGCAGGCTGTGGGAGTACTGGTGGACGCCCAGCTCATACAGGGAGGGGAAGTCCTTGCTGCAGAGATGGCAGCGATAACTCAGCTCCTCCTGGTGGCTCTTGATGTGCTCGAGGAAGGACTCCAGTTTCTGGAAGGTCTGAGCACAGGTCTTCACCACACACTTGTACACCTGGGCGAAGAAAGCAGGGTGACTGGAGTGGCACACCATGGAAACAAACAGGGAAAGTCCTCTGCCAACAGCCAGAGTGGCCTTCCTTTTTGAAAATCATTGCCACTGGGTCATTTCCAGAAAGCGACCACTGTCCCTCGACCCACTGTGCTGGAGAACAGCTGAGCTGTTATAAACAAAGCAGCACTGCAGTTCCCAGAGCATCCCACCATGCCCATGGCCATGGGGCCGTTACCACTCAAGTCAGGGCACAGCAGGACACAACGTGGTGATAAAACATCCCCTTCCTCTGTTGTCTTCCTCAGAGGAAGGGTTTTTAAAGAACAGTGCAGAGCAGCTCAGCATCACAACGTGACTGACAGCTCCGGGTGAAGAACCTGCTCGGAGTTGAACATTCTGCAAATGCAGATTTGTCAGGGCACTCCCCTAAGAAAGCAAAGTGGGAGAAAGGGGTGTTGGTCAGCACCTGAAACCACTCGAGTGGATGAGACCACAACACCCCAGCGGTGACTGTCCCATGGCCTGAGAGCTGCCATCTACACTGAAAACTTTGAACTTCACTTCTTTGTTTCTTCTCTAGCCACCCAAACGTGCTCGGCTGACTTCTCACTCAGCAGGGTGGAGGCAGTGGAGCTTTTCAAAGCCACCCAGACCACACAGCTGCAACCCACACATGCAGAGAGCCGAGCTGCATGCAAAGCGTTGGCAGCTTGACAGGGCAAGAGGCTCAGGACAGACCCTGGGAGCCGGTGCACTATATGAAGCCCGTCCCAATCTCACCACCAACACAGGGCACCCTCTGTCCCTACCTGCTCGTTCTTGTGCTGTGTCATGTGCGATTTGAGCTGGAAATAGGTGTTGAACTTGCTGGGGCAGAACTGGCACTGGTAAGAGCTATCAATCAAGACAACCTGCTTGGCTTCCAGTTTGCCCGCCTCGCTCTCGTCCAAGGGGCTCATGTCTTGGGGCGGTTCTGCAGGGTTCCTCGAGGGCTGAGTCAAACCTGGAGAAAGGGAGAGAAAAAGTCACAGCCTGCTACGAGACAGGTCTGAAAGCTGCTATGCAAGTGCTGAGACACAGCAGGTCTGGCTCTGGGGCCAGGCTCTTCCTTCCTTTCGAACTCACTCTCCAACAGGGTAGTTTTATGTTTATCTACAGATTATCAAGGGTTCTGACTACTATATCTTCCTCTCCTTGACCCATTTGCTTTTTCCAGGGAGCTAATTGTGCCCTGTGGAGCAGTCAGCAGGGCAGGCCTCCTGCCAGGGAACCAGAGCCAGATTTACTCCCATCTCTGGCAGGAGACAGGAGGTAAGATCCAGCCAGTAGCACATAGTCTATGATGTCTGCATGGAGCAGCTCCAGTGGGGCCTTGTCCTTGTCCTTGTCCATGACATTGGCACAGTGTTCCTTCCCCTCCCAGCAGGACTAAGGCCACGAGCTGAAAGAGTATCCAGACACAGTCTGCCAGCAAGGAGCTCTTCTCTGCCTCAAGTATTTTCAGCTGGCCGTCGGGGCCAGACCAAACCTAGGCACGACTTGCACATTGCAAACCAGACAGAACACTGGGCTATGCTAAACCATCGGCTTGTTCAGCCGCTAGACCAGAGCTGCCAAGTGTGGCTCACGCACTGCCAAAGCTGCACCTGCCAGGGAGGGAGAAGAAGGAAGACACCTCACTCCATCCCCATGGATATACTGGCACAGAGTTTGGAGCCACTGTCTCCTGAATCCACGACAGCTTGGGGAGCCCAGGGATGCACCTGCCAGCAGGCATCTAGCAAATGTGACTCCCTTCTCTAGCGTGTGCTGCTAAACCCCATGGGAGGAATGCAAACAGCACATGCAGCTCCTGCCTCCCCTCCCTCCCTGTGTGGAGGTGCGGGGACGTGCAGACTGCTCACACCACTGCTCTGCCCCTAGCATGCCCCATCCCCAAGCAGCAAACCTGTGTTCTCCTCGTCCTCCGGCTGGTTGGGGTTCAAGGCCATGACCTGCACCGTGATGGAGTTGCGGGAGATGGTGCACCCCAGCCCTGGAGGCCACACTTTATGGGTTTGCATGTGCTTCTTCACATTGGACTTCTGGGCAAAGGCGCGGCCACACACGATGCACTGGAAGGGCTTCTCGCCTGTGTGACTGAAGGCAGAAGGCACCATAGCAGCAGCCAGCAGAGAGAGGAGACACCCTCAGGCATGGACCGCGGTGGGGTGCAGGACCGCTGCAGGACTGTGCTAGGCACTCTGCTTGGCAGATCAGCACCTGGACCAGCCAAACAAGGGCTTTGAGACCCGATTTAACTGGAGAAAATGGATTGGGAGAGGACTAAGGAAACAAGCCTGGCACATTTACGGTCTGGGGATGACAAGGGATCAAAGGAAGAAGTGGGAGAGGAAAAGAGCTCTGCAGGAAAATCAGGTCATTCACTGTCAGGGTTTCCACACAGACCTTGGGGACCCCATCACTTTCTCAGCTGTACAATCCTTTTCTTCCCTGTCAACCCTCCCTCCCCTGCACACATATCTCTCCTAGCTTGCAGCCCCTTGACCTCCCTGAATTCGCTCTCCCCTGTCCTCAGCAGAAAGGTCTTTCTACCCTGCCCTTCTGCGTCAGGAGAAACAGTGGGCTCTAACATAGGGAGGCCGGGAAGGGGAGTGAAACCACCACTTTTTCCTTCTCATCTGTCCTGCGTCTGGCAGATTCCACTGGGGGAAACTCTGAAGATTTCAACTGCTTCCTGCCAGAGAAGAGCTCTCTTACAAGAGCTCCCTATATAGACACTGAGCTTGGCTTACGGTTTGCTAACACCAGCGATCACCAAGGCTGCAGCTTGCTAGGGAACGAGAGAAGAGGAAAGGGCAGAGGCAAGCAGTGGAGACGATGCTGCTCCAGTGATCAGGTGACAACAGGTTTGGCTTTCAAGGTTTCATCAACGAGGAAAACAACTCTCCAGTCCCAGCCCATAATCAGCAAGAAGTTTACACCCATGATGCAACCCTCACTCCAGCCACTGGGGAGAAGGTGTCCTGGAGGAAGGGGGGGTAAAGGATCACCTCCAAGCACAGCACAGATTCTGGGACATGACAAATGCAAAGTCTACTGGACTGTGCACACTCCCTCAGCAAGGCTGTGCCCACCTCCACCCCAGCCACTCTGCTGTGGGCTAGCGGCTCTATTACCTTCTGATGTGCTGCTGCAGGTCGAAGTTCTTGGTAAAAGCCTTGTCACAGTACGTGCATTTCAGCTTGGGGGACTTGGGTTTGCCTGAAAGAGCAAAAGCGCACACAGGAATCAGATCACATGGCACAGCCCTGTCCCTCTCTGCATCACAGTGCCCTCACCCCAAGACATGTCTACTCAAGACCAAGAATAAAGGGCTTATGAAAGGATAAGATCTGCCTGGCCAGACTGGGGAGAGGTTATGGGCACAGACATATATTTAATGTAGCCTGAGCTAACTCTAGAAGTACTGAAGAGAGTAGTAGTGGAGGGGGCAGAGCATGCCCTCCAGGCATTAAGCACTCCAGAGGCCCTTCCAGCTGTGCTACAAAGCACTAACTCTAAAAGCATGTTGGGGATTGGGAAAAGACATGGGATTAGTGAGAGGAAGCGCCCCAGTTCTGTCTCTCTCCTACGAACTCACCAAGGTCAGAGCACATGCATGTTTCTCCCGCCCAGAAGATCAGACAGTCACATCTTCTATCTACTGTGATGGGGTATAAACCAATGCAAAACAGCAGAACCATGGGCTGCTCTACAAAATTCTGGACGGAGAGCTGCAGCCTGCATGATCATTCACACCTCTGCAAATAACGTTAAACCCTAGCATCTGCATGGTTCTCACTCCAGAGGCCCCACCTTCCTGGGGAGGAAGGCCACGGGGCTTTCCTTCACCTCATGCCTGGAACCTCCCTTGTCACTCAGCTAGGTGTGCTCTCATCACACCAGCAATAGGCAGGCTCGCCAGCGGAGCACCTGACGTTCCTCCACCCTGTAATGGGGCATGCCCCTGTCCTGCCTCATCTGGGGACAGGCATGTTTTCTTCATGGGCATTGAAACACACAGCAGAAAGGGCCAGCTGGGCCCTTGAGAAGAGTCTTCAGGGCCAGGCCACATCTACCCCACCAGCCTTGCGGCTGGGCAGTCTTCCGTGGGTTAAAACAGACCAAGCGCTAACACCTTACTTTGCAGGATCTCCCCATTTCAGGTGTGATTCAATAAGCATGCAGCTGCAGTAGATGCAGTAGATTTAGCTCACCCATACAGTAGCACAGCGACAGTCCTTTCACGTGCACTCAGAGGTGACAAACAAGAAGCATGTCCACACTTCAGCCTGCTCTTGGTAGCTTTGTGCAGGGCATCGTGTTCCTCCTCTGGAGCTGCACATACAGCCAGTGCCACTCTACCGGGCCTGGAGAGCCCATGGCTCGACAGTTCACTATGGGATAGGAAAGCTGGCCTACAGGTTAGAGCCGGGCAAATGCTATAAGGACACTTACCTTCCTGCAGCCCGCTCTCGTTTTTGCAGCGCCGACTTTTGGCAGCGGAGGTGGAATCAAAACCAACCACACCGCCTCCTCCTGCACTGGTCAAAGGTGTGGGAGTGCTGGTGCTCTTGGACTTGAACCCCTGCTTCCCAGGGCTGTACACAGGAGGAGAAGGGTACACAGGACTTTCCACACACTGGCTCGGTACCTGCAATTTATCAGAGGAAACAGGTTTGCCACACAGAGTCATACGGTGCCCTAACCTCCATCTCCAGGAGCACTGGCCATACCAGGCTATTAGTCTGGCTGACTTTTCTGCCTCCTGCCAAACTGGATCAAATTTCTGGTTCACCAGTCCAACGTGTCTCTAAATAAAACTAACACCCTGCACAGTGTTAAACTCTCACGCTGAACATCACAAAGTATCCAGGAGTTATTACAGCAGGAACAGGACAGCAAAGAAACACTATGAAAGAGCCATCTAATGCCTCATCTATGTCTTATGCCTAGGAAGAGTTTCTCATCCCTCTGGACCGGGTTACCAGAATGATCACCACTGACCCTGTGGCTTCACACCACCCCCGAAGGCAGGGATCTTCAGGCCCTGCTGCCTGCCCCAGCAGGACTGCAGAAGGGAAGGAAAGCACAAGAAAACTCCAAGAGGCAAAGCACAGCTGTTTACATATTAGAAATATTGGAAAAGCACACTTAGAGAAAAAGACAGAGGCATCAGTCTGGGGTGATATGGTTTGAGGGCATTTCTGTTGCCCACCTTGATAAATTAATACAGAACACTAAGTATCCAACGCCCCCGTCCATTTCTGACCACTGACACTTCCAGATCAGATGCCAGCTACAAAGACAAGGCCAACAAACCTGTTACTCCCAGTAGTTTTTGCTGTGAACGGCAATGCTAACATGGAGGCTGCAAAGAGCTGACCCACTGGCAAATCCACACCTGCCTGTGCCTCTCTTAGGAGAAGCTGCCTTCTCAAACTTGCTTATTGATATTCAGATTAAATTTTTCTCTCCACTTAAGCCTGCAGAGCACAGGGTGCTGCTGTGCACCCCTCTGGGAGGTAAGCCCCCTCACCTCAGCTCCCTCTCACTCCCAACACCTGCAGGTATCCTTCAACCACATCACATTCGGGTCTCCTAAGCCTGTGCCAGCTAAGCCCTCCAACCTTCTCAACCACTTTTCTTGTTCTCAGAATCCCTGTCATCTTCCCAACATCCTTCTGTTCAGTACCTTCTCCCAGAGGAAATAATTATTGTCAAATCCCCTAACACATCTTTAACTCTGTATTTCTAGCCCAGGTGACTCCCGAGCAGCCTTGCTTATTAGAAGAGGCCCAGGAGGACAGAGCCTCTGCGAACAACCCCTGGACTTACCTCCATGGGCGGATAGGGCTGCATCCCCAGCGTCTGGATCTCCACTGTGCTGTTTGGTGCCATAGGAGCAGGCGCACTGTACACTTCGACCACTCCACTGCCACCGGCGCTGGGCTGCCCCGGTGCCCCCATGCTGGGTGGGGGAGGCGGCGGAGGCT
>NW_009650082.1:886335-887261 GCF_000708025.1 Charadrius vociferus | reverse complement strand
AGCCAGCCCCAGCATGCATACTCAAGCTGCTCTAAAACCAGAACAGGGAGAGAGAGACAGACAAGATGTTGAAAATGCAGCACTGCTCTAGCAGCAACAAGTTGGAGGTGCTGCTCCCTCAAACACGTTCCCAATCCCAATTCAAAACAGCACTTGCAGGAACAGCGATGGTGTCTTGACACAATGCAGAGCATTGGCATGATCTGCTGGGAGACATCATCTCCTCCAAAACCCCCTGCTTTTTTTGCTTTGTTCTTAAAGCTTTTAATTCTTCTGTTACAAAGAACATTTTCAGAGTGTGGAGAATGTATCTGGCCTGCCTAGCCCTGGGGAGAGCCCAAAACAACCATGCCAGGAGGAGAGGGATCCTTGGGGCAAACTGACAAGGGCTCTGGGAGCCAACCATTATACCGGGGCTGAACAAAAAGCTGGAGAGACCGTGTTACAAATATTTGGGCATCCAGCAACAAGGACACCAGGAGAGAGCAAACCCTGGAGCTATCCTGTCATTTATCTACCGCTCCTTCCCGAGTCTGGCTGTCACTTTGGGAAGGCACCCAGGATTCAGCATCGAAGCAGATCTCCAGAGTCTGACTGACTGACAGGACTTTCCTGCTGTGCTGGCACAGCCCCTCGCAGGGGGACCCCCCAAGCTCACGCACGCCCCTTACCTGTGCTGGGGGCTGCACCGTAGGCATGGGCTGGTCCAAGGAAGTAAAAGCAGACATGGCTGACATCAGCACCTCATCGCTAACTAAGATGTTTCCCTGCACCAGGGTCTGAATCAAAGGTGATGGAGGAACTGTGATATACGTAGATATTTGCTGAAAGACAAAAAGGATGCATTGTTGACCAGCAACAGGACAAAGCAACAAACAAAAAGTGATGACGCTGCTTTTTACTGAACCTCAGAGTCTCTGCTTTCA
>NW_009650082.1:879755-886272 GCF_000708025.1 Charadrius vociferus | reverse complement strand
TTTCGAGTCGTAAGGATCCGGCAGCTACAGAAACGTTCTTCAGAAACGGAGGTAAAAAATATCACAGTGGCTCGGGAAAGTGGCCACTAGCTACAATCAGGGGTTATTAAACAAGTTCTGCAGGACAAACTGGTCGCAGACAAGTTTAGGCCTTTCCTGGGTGCTTCCCCCAGCTAGGAAAGGTGGAGAACTGCAGGAGGCTGCTCTCGCTGCAGACAGTGAATATCAGGCTCATCTCTTCAGAGTGGAGTCAGATTATAGGAGGGTATGGAGGCTGTCCCATTTTCTGGGTGGAAACAACCCGTATTTGCAGCCCTGGGCAGCACTGGGACTATGTTGACTTGAAAAAAGCAGTTGGTTTGAAAGCACTTCAGAAACCACCATGATTGTAGGCACAGTACATGTCATGCACAAGGGACTTGCTCCTGAGAAGTCTGTTGGGAAGGAGAGTTACTTCAGAGAGAATATTCCCTTGATACTCATCACACCACATTACATGGGTTTATCTGCAGGAGCCTGAGAGGAGGGATGCAGGGATGAAGCTGCCAGACATTGCCCTCCTCTTCTGCCCACAACCCAGACCACAGCCCAGGGAACAGCAAGAGCCATTCCACCCTGAGCACCACACAGTGTCCACCCAAGCACACAGCCAGCCCACCAGGCTGTGACACCGAGGCTCTCGTGTAGAACCAAAGGCTGGCTGTAGCACAGATATAATACAAAACCCCTCCTGTCCTGAAAAAAAGGCTATCAGACACTCATGCTGGAGGACACCTCAACTGCAGGGGACCAGGCAGCTTTAAACATGAGGTAAAAAGCCAACAGGTCCACAACTGAGCCTCCTAGAAGAGAGGTCTGTCATGAGGCACCACTGGATCTAAAAGCATCACTCAGAGTTCCCCCCACTCCCCAAACCATGGTGACAGAGCAGTAGAGCCTCTGCCTGCAGTACGGTACCTGCCGGCTGGCACTCGGAGCCTGCTGCACCGATGTGATGGAGGGGCTGTACACACTGTTGGTGGCCAGTGAGACCGTGGAGAGGGAAGGGGTGTTTCCCTGGCACTGCTCTCTTTTGTGGGTCATGAAGGCAGGCAGTGAGTTGAACTGCTTCTTACACTTCCCACAGAGGAACACATCTTCGTCATCTGCAATTAAGAGGACCAGATCACTGCTCCGGCCTTTCTCCTGCATTCCCCAGTGCTACACCTAACAACCACAGCCATAGGAAAACAGACACCTTTTGGATCTTAACACCTCAAGGACATCATCGTCAGGAGAGATCAGCTGCAAGGGCCAAACTGTCCCTCCTCCCCAGTCCCAAGCTCCCCCTAAAGCCAACTGATGTGCCCGTCTCAGCCATGTTCCTACATACAAAACCTGCCATCTCCCTGTGACAAACTGAATCCCGTGGTCCGTCTTCTCATCTCAAAGACATGAACAACCAACCCAGCCTTGCTCCTGTAGCACCCTCTGCTTGTAGTCAAAACAGCTTCTTCCAAAGGACCTGCATTATGCTGGCTGAGGTAGATTTTATTACAAAGGTTGCACAAAGGAAAAGAAGTAACTTGGATTAGGGCACAGAGTCAATGGCAGCTTATGTCCGAAACCCACGCCCCAACAAGACCACTAGTTTCTGGTGCCTCTGCTTGAAGTTAAAAGCAGAAATAAGAAAACCCAGTTACCATATCCTAAATGAAATTTGCAGCGTTGGCAAACCACATAAGTACACAGCATTTTGCACTTGATCCAGTTGGACTCACAAGGCTGCACCTCCTGTCTGACTCACAGTCCGAAGCAGAACGTTTTTGGGGACACAGACTGTAACTCCTCCAAGATATAACTCATTATCCACCCAGCAAGTCCTACTCAAGCACTATGAGTGTTCATGTGCACATGAACAACCAGTTCCTGTATTCATTCACATAGATGAGATACTCAATGACGGGAGTAGTTGTACATCCCCAGAGAATCTCAGGAATGGCTCATTAAATAAAAAATGGGAACAGTAACAAGCACTAGTGACTGCTCCCTCCCTTCATGCTTTATTGGAAAAGCATGGTCAAGTCTATTGTCATGACCACCTCCAAAATCATCTCTGCTCACTCGGGCACTTGTCTCCTCCTTTCTGCTCTGCCTAGTCCTGCCGAGGGCTCACAACACCCATAGCAGCACACTACACGCACAGCCGCTCTGCCGGCTGTTCCAAGTGCACCTTGTAGGAAGAAATCTGCAGTCCCTGCCCCTCTTCTCTCTCTCCCAGTGCTACTAGGACTCACCCATCGACTGGATGGCATTCGAAGAGTTGACATTTTGAGCAGATGGATCCGTCACACCTCCTTGACCATCCAGTAAGGACTGCACAGCCAGCACTGTCTGATTATCCATTCCTGCAAGGAGAAACAAGCACAGGCGGTAAATCAAACACAGCCCGAACACGGAGCGCTCAGGCGCTGGGAGCTCACTCATGAGTTGTGGAGGGAAGCCGCTCACTGGCTGCTGCTGTCTTCTGCAGAGCCACTGTCACTTTCTCATTCTCCTCTACTCCATTAACTATCAACTACAGCAACACTCCCACCTGCCTCCATACACTCAAAAAGGTGAGAAGGGCAAGGAAAGCCAAAAGAGGGCTTGGTTTCAGGCATTTGTTGCAGAGAGTAAGGATGCTTACAAACAGTAGGTATGAAAAAAGCTAAGAAGCAGATATTTGGGATGTGACGGGCCAGATGGGGTAGCAGCCTGGGAGGATCTCCCTGGGGACACAGAGTGACACAGCACAGACAAGCACTGAGCTCGCTGAAGACAAAATCCTTGGTGTGCAGCAACTCTGTCTCAGCAGCAGTCTCAGAAATGCCTCCCTGTTTTCAAGACCAGTGTTCCCAGATCCAATCAGACACAAGGCTATGAACCATAGGAGGATTTAGATACAGTTTTAAGAAGGAAATATTAAGCGTGGGTTCCTGGGAGAGATGCTTTGGGGGGGACCTGCTAAGGAACCAGCTGCCACCCAGGTATTGGGACATGCGGGAGAGCAGGACCATCACTTCCCTCACTCAGGACTGTGCTCCGCCACGGGCTCTTCTCAAGCAAGAGCTGCCAGTTGCTGTCTCTTATTTCCATTTCCCTCAGGACTCCACAAGAGCACACACGCCAGCCAGATTTGTTGTCAGAATCGGCTCAGTTGCTTTGGCACAAATATTTTTCGCTCCAGCTAAAACGTTCTAAAATATTCCAGATAAATACAGAAGATGGGGACTGCTTATCTAGGGAAACAACCTGGCCAGCAGCACGTGACCAGCGGATTAAGCCCGACGCACCCTTTCCTTTTAGAAATCAGATGCAAAGACACATAGAACAATCTGATTATGGGGAAAAAAATAGTGAAAAGGGGTTATTTTTATGCACCACTCCTCCCTACCTTTCCTTTATGACAAAGAACCCACAAATAAATGCCATGCCAGGGTTCTATGTTTTACCTTGTGGATTAAGGGAAAAAAGAAAGGAGGAGTGGGGGGTGTCCTAAGTTGCTTTTCACCTTTCTTCAGGATTTTTGCAAAATAAAACTGTAAAGCTCTGAACTCAGAATTACATGCCACAGTAAAAAGAAAATCTATGCCTGATCATTTCCAAGCAGTGAGGTGAGGACAGTTCCTGACGAAAGGCTGCCCAGCAAACAGCACCAGGAAGGATGGTGAAACACCGTAACAGACCACAGCATAAAGGAACAGCGCAGCAGAAGCAACCAACTGATCTTCCCATTGCAAGTTCCTCTTGTCCTTTTAAAATTTCTCCTGGACAACCAGGATATTACATTCCCAACAGGAAGAACCCATATAATCCACAGTACTATAAAGATACTCTAAATACCCATTTCTCCTGCATCTCCAGTGTGAAGCAAATAACACTATGACTCCATGAACAGTTTTTTCATCATTTCAACAAGAAAAGGTTGCAATCGCTGCATGTGCCCCTGGGAGAGTGGAGAGCACCATTCTCCAGCTGCTGGGGAACAGAGAGCACGAGCAGCTACTGGAAAGCAGCAGACGACACTACTTCACAAGCCACCATAAAATTACCACCGTGCCTATGGGAACCCTTTCACATAAATCACAGGGAGGCACAGCAAAGCTGCAGGTCCAGTTCTGCAAGGCTTTGCTGGTGTGGAGAGCTGCAACCAGCCCCGTAGGACAGCCCCGCCAGCAGAACACCGCCGGGGCACTCCTGGGGGGATCTTCTCACACAGATCAAAGGCCTGCCTTAAAATATACCTCCTCTTCTACTAATAATCTCCTGGTCAACTGCAAAGGCAGCAGGGCAGCTCTTGTTGGCACATCTAAACCAGAGAGTGAAACAAGAGTAGCCATTCTTCAGCAGAAGCAAGCTAGCACGACACAAAAGAAAAAGGAGGATTAAAAATTCAGGTTTAGTATATTACAAGGATAATTAAGAACAGTTTGTATCAAGAATGCCACACTCAGTGTGCCCAGGACTAAACAACTGGGTTTCCCGTAGCCAGATCTTCCAAGTAAAAAAGCGGGATGATTGCTTTGATCCCACTAGCAGGAAGAAGCTAGAGGAGAGGCCAAGACCTGAAGACAGGTGACAACGATGCAGCAGCAATGTCAGTGCTGCATTCAGCCTTCTGCTGCAGAAAAGTGGCCCAGGACAACAGAAATAAAGTTGTTCTTCATTCATTCAGCAATTCCTGCAAATGCCCATGCCCTGCAGTTTCATAAGGTAAATGCACAACGCCACACTTAACACAGAGGGAAATCACCAAGTTCAAGGTTTAACAAGCCATGACGACAACCAGGCAGTTACTTGGTTACACAGATGCTGTTCATGGCCATCCACCAACTCCAGGAGAAAGCTTTGGATCGATCCTGCACTGATTACAGCTAGCACCAGCCTGCAGGATGTTCTTAACAGTCATGAAATCTAAAAAAAAAAAAAAAAAAAAAGCCAGCTTTTCTCTCCTGGTGGCAGGTTTTCCCCAGAACCTAACAAAAACAAGGCGATTTGGGGAATCCAGAAAAAAAGTACGTACAAGAATACTGACTTGTGCTTCCCCCCCCCTTTCATATTTCTCTCAATTTAGAGAAGGAAACACGACTGTCCATTTCACCCAGGTGCTACTTGTCCCTCATGCCCCGATTTTCATGCAGAGTCTTTTTTCTGCCAACACAAGCACCAGGTGCTTTAGTGACAGGCGAAAACGCACCTCTGCCCCACAGCACCCGCTGAGGACATGGCTGCTCTCAGCAGCACGCACAAACACCAAGTCACCATCGACTTCTAATCGAATCAACAAGACAAAACAAACAAACTCAGCTACTAAAAGCTGCCAATTATTGTGGGCTTAAAAAGAACACACTTTTTTCTTAATTTGCTAAAATGTTTTGCTCTCCTGAATTCTGCAAGGAAACCCACACAATGAAGAGCTGATTGCAAAGAGGAAATGGGGAACCTGATTATACACAGAGCGCTGTCAAATGCACCAAGTAACCTGACAAAATAGAGAGAAACATTTCTTCTTTGCTCTTTCTGACGTTGTGATTGCAGGTGCTGTTTGCAAAGCACAGGGTGACGATCCTGATGTGGGGCCTTCCAGTCAGCGGCGTTCCCCCATGTGAAGGAAAATATGTGTGTAATCCAATTTTGGAAATAAATGCCTTGTGAAATAGTTTTTCTCCAAAGAGGCAGACCCTAAGCTCAGTGTCAGGCTGCCACAGCTTTGCATGCCCAAGAGTCCCCCTCGGACAGCACCAGCCTGTTACAGTGTCCCAACGCAGAACTGAGATGAAGATGAGCATGACCATTCCCCCGCACAGCAGACGGGAGCCGGGCACTGCCCTGGCTGTACCACAGCACCCTCCACGTGTCCCAGGGGATGTGCCACACAGAGCGCCTGCACTAACACATGCACACAGGGGCCAGCACCCACGTGGGGACCATCCCAGGTCCTTCCCCAGGTGGGGAGCATGGCACATCGGTGGGGCCAGGGCCAGCAGCGTGAGCCCTGAGGAGGCTGGGGGGACCCCAGCATGCAGGGCATGAGGGTGTCCTGCTGCACGGCGGTGTCCCAGCATGCTGGACACAGGGACGGGGAGCAACGGGGCTGCCCTGGAGATGGGTGATTTCTTTTACTGGGCACAGAGGTGATTGGAGTGCCCCGACATGCAGGGCACAGGGGCAAGGAAGGCCATGGGGTGCCCCGGGGTGGGGGACATAGGACAGGGAAGCGATGGGGTGCAATGCGGTGCCCCGGGGCGTGGGGCACAGGGACAGAGAACTCATGGGGTGCCCCGGGGTGCCGGGCACAGGGGCAGAGAGGCGATGGAGTGCCCCAGGTCACCGGGTTAACGGGGACTGCCTGGTGCACTGGGACGGGCGGTGCGGGGACACCCCGTCGCACAGGGAGAGGGTGGCACAAGGCCGGGAGGTGACAGGGGTGCCCCAGGGAACCGGGAACGACGAGGCGAGCCCCGGGGTGCCTCCGGGGGATGCCCGCTGCGGTCCC
>NW_009650082.1:872053-878701 GCF_000708025.1 Charadrius vociferus | reverse complement strand
TGTGGCAGAGGTTTGGGAGAGGCGTTTCTGTCTCCCTCACCGATAAGCGGGGTTTTAACTGCTTTTGCTTTGGGTCTGGTTTATTGGGGCGTGTGTTCTCTTAAGCCTGTGGCCTGGGCTGCTTCTGGTTGGGTGTGCTGCTGCTGGGGTGACTTATTAAGTAGCATCTTTTGGCTGTCAGTAGAATAGAAATACAGTCATTTGATTGTATCACAATCACAATACAAAAAGCCTGAAATACCTATTCACTTTTGCAGTTATGGAGCAAAAATTCGTGCCCCACATGCCCTGGTGATGACTTTCTTGTTCAAGAGTGGAAGGTACAAACCCTACTTCTGTATTTCTGTGTTACTGCTTAGAATGTTTTCAATCAAGAACTCAATCTTTTGTGTTTCTAGAGGGCTTAAAAAGCAGAAAGATATGTGATCCATGGTCATAGCCGTTGTTCTAGTAGCTATGCAGGACAACTTATATGCACACACATACACAAACATACATACTCACGGGGGTCAACCACTTGTGCAATGGTTGATGAGAACCAGTGGGCAGAGGAGAAATTAGCAGATGCAAACAGCGGCATTCTGCTCTTCGTTCAAATAAGGGAAGCCAAGCTAGAGCCATGCATGTTGTGGCTTTGCCTGCATATGCCAGAGGTTTGCACTTAGGAAAAACAAACAAACAAACAGAAGTTGCTTGACTGTTCATAGAATTAGACAGAAGCACAGTCCGCAGTGTAAGTAGAGCTGTATTCTGATGAGTGAGCCAGAGGTAAAGGGACACCTCCTCCCTCATGAAGCAGATGTTCCGTGGGGTGCCCAAGCTGTCAGTGTAGATGGGCAGGCCGGAGGGGTATAGCATCCAGGCTGAGTGACTGCAGTGGTACTGCCTTTTTTGCTCTCCTAATTGTCTGTTTCTTTTCTTCAGTTTAAGAGAGAAATTGAAATCGATTGCTCAGGCTACGTACACTCATTCCCGGAACTTGGCATATTTTGTGTTCACCTACAAGGGGCTGATGGCGTTGCAGTCCCGACTACAGGGGAAAAAAATTCCATTTCATTCTTTCTTTGCAGCCTGCATTGGAGGTTGGCTAGTGTTTGGTGAGAACAACCCCATCAACAGCCAGGTAAATGCATTTGTTGAAAGTTTTCTTGACAAAAAAAAAAACAACTGATGGATGATGATGTGCCAGGAAGTGGTTGGTATAGCCTGGCATGTTTCTGGTGGTTCTTACTGGGTAGCGTTGTTCTTTTATCTTTGCAAAAGTTTTGGTTTTGGCTGCCCTGTGCCCAAATCCTAGAGGTGGTTGTGTGCCTCTGTGAACGGTGTGTGCAGTTTGAGGGCTAAAAACCCAAATTTAGCTCCAGAGCTGCAGTTGCGTACCTAGGAAGGCAGGCAGTGATGCAATCTGAAGCCCTTGGGTTACTTCACCTGTCATCAGAGCTGTGGTAACTGGCTGCTTGCGCCCCTACTCTGCCACTCGCGGGATTAAACCCTTTAGCTTGGATAGTGTGAGTGTAGGGCACCATCAGTTCCTGAGCTACTGAACTGGTTAAACTGACAAAAGTTGCTTGGGGGATGTTTGATTTAAAGCTGGTTGTTAACACATAGTCACAGATTAATCAGTCAGTAAAACACACAGAAGCAGATTAATGAAAAGGGTTTTCACTTACGCAATACCCTGCAAGAACATACCCTCAGTCTGGTTTTAGGATGCGTCCAGACTATCGAGTTTGTATCTGCGTGGCAGGTTAGCAGGGCTGCTCCGGGACTATTCTATCACCAGCAGCATCTGAGGTAGCTTTAAATGAACAAAGACAAAAGTTGTGCAACTGCAAAGATCTGTTGCATCAAGTGTAACCTGTTGATGACTAAGAGCACCAGCAGAGAAGTAGGACTTTGGGGATGTAGGGAAGACACAAACATCTCCAGTTATAAAGACTACATGATATGTGAACCTGCAGCTTGTTTGCTGTTACGTTGGGTAAATTGGTGCCACCCCTCTTGCCTGGTTTATCACTTCTAAATCGCTCGACTTGGCTAGTATATCTGGTTAGGTTATTTAACCTAATGTTCTTTGGGTTTTTTCTTCATGCAGATCATTATGTACCTGCTGTCTCGTATCCTGTTCGGCTTGTCTCGGCTGGCAGTGGAAAAGGGCTATGTCCCACAGCCAAAGCAGGATCCTTTTCCACTTGTCGCGGCTCTGGTATGGGGGACAGTTCTCTGGCTCTTTGAGTACCACCGGCAAACTCTGCAGCCTTCTCTGCAGTCCTCCATGACCTACTTGTATGATGATAGTAATGTATGGCATGACATTTCTGACTTTCTCATTTATAACAAAAGGACAGACAGCAAGTAGATGGTTCATTGTCAAACACCTTTGAATGGGATGGTACCTTCCAGCAGATAAGGGAAAAGGTTATTCTGTTGCTCTTGACTGGTGATTTTTTTAAATTAACATCTGTCAGGCACAGTCGCTTTTTGTGTTTTGGCCAAAATGTTCTGACTAGTCTTCTCTTTGCTCTGTTTAGAGCAAGTAAATACCCCACAGAAACTTGTTGCAGTCCTCAGTGACAGTAAAACGCCTTGGGAATCTTGAGTTAAAGTAAGTCTTTTTTTTAAAGAGGCCTTATTTTCTCTACAAGAAGTATGTGGTTTTATTTTTTAAAGAAACTTAAGTATATTTATAAAATGACAGCCTGACAATAAGTGGTCTAACCATGGTCACGTGATCATATCTAATCATGAAAAAATGTTCTAAGGATTGTCTGAGTGCTTACAAGACAGAAGTGGTGTTCTGTGTTGCTGTGCTCACCGTAATGTGATGGGAGTGGGGGACCTGCCCAGGTCTCAAAGCAGGAACATAATTCCTTGATTCCTGTGGACAACTGGAAATCTTGTTTAAACTGTCACAAGGACAGTTGTGTGCTCCTTAAGGGTGTTTCTCTGCAGTTTTCCCTCAAGGAGACAATAAGATGTTTGAGAATAAAACTGTTCAGGTTGTCTGCTACAAGCCTGTTAAATCAGGCTCGGAAGGACTATTTTAGCTTGGTTTCTTTCATGCGCTTGGGCTGAATCCGTCCCTCTGCAGAGCGCACTAATTAATACCCTGTAATTACTTTAAACTTATTTGTAAAGTTTTTAAAAGCTGCTTGAACTGAATACCAAAAACAGTTACGCAACTTGGACTCCTTTGCAAACATGCTGAGGCGCATTGCACGCCCTCGCATATCACACTGGGTGCTTTATACGTAGAAGCAAGCAACACTTTGAACAAGCACTTTTATTTTGGTGGAAGATAAGCACGTGGGTTTCTCTTAGGTCCCGAATCCACCCTCCACAGCAGTGGCATATGTTAGCTGTAATCAAACTTGAATGTACCTGTGGTTTGTGCAGGCTTGGTGCTGAGCCAGGTTGAATATACGAGTGAATCTTCGTCTTAAAAATACACTGCTGAGCCCCAGGAATAGTGCAGCACACACTGGCCTTTAACAGAAGGTTGGCTAGATAGCTGAGAAAGAAGAAAAACTCTTTTAAAATTAATAAAATCAAACTGTTAATAGTGCAAAGCACTTACACTGCCATATAACACTATACCATTCACTTAATGATGTACATTAAAGTAATTCCTGACACACTGATTTTATGTGGTGATATTCACAAGATTCGTTAAGTTCCGTGTGCTAACGGTTCGCTTTCGGCTCAGCTGGGGCTGTTTTGTTCATTCTCCATGTACCCATCTGCTTTTCCATCCTGACATGACCATGTCATTTTATAATCCCGCTGATGCTGTTCTTCATCGTCTTTTGCAGTCTCCTTACTCCAGGCTGTAGCTATTTGTCATATTCCACAGTATGACTGAAACAGTACATTTAAGTTGAGGTAGCTTCTGAGTAGACAAAAATTCTCAATTTCTTCTTAAGCAATTTTTCTTTGTCCTCCTAAGCTCTCTTATTAATGTTACGCATATTCTGAGTGCTGCTTTGCTCTTTATTTTTCCACTCTCTGTGTCAGCAAGAGGGAGAGTGAAATGTTCTCCTCCCCCTAGTCTGCCTGGTGCTGCGATGTTTGGGATTGAATCGCATCCTGCGTGGCTCGGGTCGAGTAGGAATAGAGTCTTCTGGCTCTTGAAGCGAATCTAGTGCTGAGTCTAACTACGTTCACTCTGAGATCTTACAGTGTAGAGACAGAAGCCTCTTTGTGCTCATCCTGTGCAAATCCATGACGTACTCATGTTTGGTACCCAAAAGACAAGATACTGCTTTGCCATAATAACTGTCTATGGCATCCTTAAATTTTAACTTCACCGGCTATTGTGCTCTGTACGGAAAAGTTGAATTTGAACACTGATCAGTATTTAATCAGATACACCCCAGGAAAACTATACAAGTTAGGAACTGGTTTTGTTTCTTTGTAGGTAAATATTTTGTTTGGTGTAGATAAGCTTGAAGATTCAAGTACAGAGAAAATACCGAAGCTACAGTTGAGGTCTCATTTCTTTATAAATATTATATCTTTATTTGCACCACTGGTGAGTATCTGAAGCAGCGTGAGTGACACGCTATTTTTATGTCGGAAGCCTCAATATTGTTCCAAACAAGAATTAGTATTTTGCTACTACTGCTGAATTCCTACAATCTTTGATGAGATTTCAGAAAACCCTTCCACAGTCTGGCAGCTTGAGAATTTCTCCCTGAAACTATTAGACTCTCAAATCCTTGACTGTGTATATTTATCGTCGCAAAAGATAGTGCAGGCTCGTTATGTGAGCCCTGTGTCCGTAAGAAGTTTTTAACCTTTTTAATTTATAGCTGGCGTTCCTTTCTCTGAGAAAGGCTTGTGATTCCCTTAGAGGTGAAATCATTTTCTTCTGCTGTTAGTTCTACTCCTGCAACCGTGTGGCTGCTTGTGAAGCACTTCTCTGGCTGTGTGACGGACAAGTGACCTGTCCTGTCCTTTTTACGCGACCGTAGTATCTCTGTCCTCTCTAGATGGCAAAAACAAGCCGATAGCAAGTTTCTAATATCAACCTGGCAACAGTGGCCATCGGTTGTCCTTGGTTCAAAACGCCCTTTTTCTCTTGGGAATCTATCACCAACCTCACTTTCAAAGCAAATTGCGCCTGAGCCTCCGACCATCTGTACTTCTGACCCAGGAACCAGCTGCTGTCCCTGGAAGACGAACCGCAACTCGTCCCGGGAGCGGGGCCCGTATAGCAGCAGCCATTAACCGGGCGTTTGTGGACGGTTGGTTTTCCTGCTGCGTCGGGGCAGGACGTTAAGCTGCAAGTCACTTCTTTCCCCAGGGAAGTAATTGGAACGGTTCTTATAAAGGCATTAGTCCGCATTGCTGTTTCTGTGACCAGATAGCTGGGGATGAACCCCTTATGCTACCGAGGTGTTGGAACAATGCGGGCGTGTAGTAAGGAAGTGAACTAGAAGTAATTTGTCTGAGTCAGACTTTTCGGATACATAAGTTACACTCCCTGCCCTCCCCCAGTGCATTGTGTGGGGAATCGAGTCCCCTGTTTGTGTTCCTTTTTTATTAGCATTAAAACCAAAAGAAATAAAGAGACAGTTGGGAAGCCACCTGCGAATCGGCCAAATGCTTAAGAATCACAAAGAAGTGCCGGTTTGTCTGCCCAGCCCTCATCAGCTTTGAATTTTAAGACGAACGCGGGTTTGTTTGTCTACATCAACTTTATTTTCCCTTGCTATTTCTTTCTCGACACCTGACCGTGAGATACTGAATGCCTCTAAAGAGGAGCAGAGTGTCTCAATGCTTAGCTCAGTTTGTCAAAAATTAGGATTAGTGGATGAAATTGAAGTGTTCATTTTTAAACGATGCTTCTCCTTCAGATTTTAAGCCTCTTTTAGAGGCAGTTTTAAAGGTTAATGAATCAACTTGATCAAAAGTTTTCAGCAAGCCTTGAATAGCAGACTGCCTATACTGAGCTATTAATCATTTATTTTATGAAGGAACAAAGCAAAGGGTTATTTACTGCCGCTGCATGCTGCCCTGGCATACCCACTGTGCTTCACTCCTCTTTGGAGGACAGCTTGTGTGCTCGCGCTGGCTGCCAGCGTTGCTGAAGAACCGTTTCCGGGACAGTTACATTATTTAACAAAGGTAAAAATTAAATGGCTGCGTGACATTTGGTTTAGCTAAGGTTTTTCGTACCGCGTTTGATCCTTTCAGTTGAGGGGAGGATATTTCTGCCAGAAAAACCCGTGCTTGTCCAATTAGTGCCACAGAGAAGTGCTTAGGGAGGTTGCGGCTGCTGGAAGGTGCGAACCGTGCTTTGTCCCGGCCACCATCCCTGTGTCTGGGCAACAACCCGCCCCGCTCCAGGCAGCTGGGTCAGGGTGGAGAGGCTGCCGAGAGCTTTGATATCGGTGCTGTGAGACTTTCTTGCCCTGGTAGAGTAGTTCAAGCTCTGCTTTAAACTGAGCCGGGTCGTGGGTAGAAGCGTGGGGGTGATCTCTGGCTGCAGAAGTACACCAAACCCAGATGTCCGCGGGGACCCCTGTGACTGCAGAGGGTTCCCTGTGCACACTGTGCTCTGCGGCCAGTTGGGAGTCATCGTGGATGGCTGGTGCCAGTAGAAGTAAGCAGAACCCAGTGCAGATACCCTCACACAGGAGAAAC
>NW_009650082.1:867754-872030 GCF_000708025.1 Charadrius vociferus | reverse complement strand
ACCCGAGCCGCACACTGTTTCCTATTTGTCAGGTTGTGTTTGTCTCCCTGGCTCGTGCCAACCTGAGCAGAATGTGTGGTCGGTCTTCTGATGCTGGTTTGGAAATCCAGCAGATAAGGGAGGAGAGAAAATAAGGCGTACTGTTATCCAGCGTAATGTCTGTCTGCCACTGTTAATATTTTAGGGGTGCTAATCTTGAATTTTCAACCTGTGTGTTCATACCAGATTGTTGGAGGAGGTAACTTTTTTTCTTAGAAGAATTTTCATCTGTCTCGTTACCTTATGAGACTGGTGATGAGGAAGGGGAAAACAAATTAAATGCTCTATAATACAAGTATTTTTACCTATGCTTTTGATATCTATTTTGTGTTCGTAATTGCTGTGTAATCCGGGTCCTGATTTTCTGACAGCGTAGAATAATGTAAAGAACATAAACTCAGGTAACTTGTAATTACGCTGATCAGAATGCTTGGCGGAATATCTGGGGTTTTGGTTTTATACCATGTGAAAGAGGGGGCAGTGGGTTGTTGAAGTAGCTCTGTCCACTATGTATTGACTTCTTGAGCAGTCAGTGCAGTACATCAATCCAATGTAAGACTTTCTGCCAAACTCATTTGCCGTTTATTTCTGTATTATCACTCTTTGACTATTATAATACTGTGCTTTCTATAATAATAATAAATACCTAATTTTTTGTCTTTTTTTTTTCACTGTCATCATTATGAAGCTACAATATATAACGTAATGCTTAATTATTGTACATCTAGCCCTACATGTGGGGAAGTCATGCGCGGAGTGCGTTTTTGGCGTCGGTTGTGCCCTCGTGTTACCAGGTTGGAGGCAATAGCCAGTGCTATACTTTGACCATGCCGTCAGATTTAACTGCTGCCGCAATGGCTAACTCGGGTAAGGATCCTGCCTTCAAAGACAACTGTCATCCTTTTTTTTCCGTCTTTTTTTTTTTAAGCATGGACTTTCCTATGCAGTAGCTGTTTGGATCGCTTAGCATGGCCGTATCTTCAGACCAAGTGTGTCAAATTAGGGCTAGTCTGAGGGGGTTCGTAGCGTGTAGAAACTGAACGCATTCAAACGCAGTGTAAATGGGAAAGAACGTGACCGGCTCTTGCGCTGCAGTGAGAAGAGAGTCCGTGTGTCCCGTTGGGTGTTCCTGGGGTGACACGGTTGCAGGGCAGACTGCTCCTTGGTGCCTTGTGGTCCACCAGGAACACACGGGAGTGGTTGCAGAGAACAGGCCACTGTTCAAAGAGAAGTCAGCTGGAGGAACCTTTGTCGGTGACTGCCCCGCTTGCGTGTGGAGTCCTGGCGTCAGCCCGTGTGCCTGGTCCTTGCCCAGGTACTCCTCGTCAGGGCAGACAGCTTGCGGCAGCGCCGTCTGCCAGAGCAGGGCGTGGGTACAAGGCCCTGGACACGAGTCTGAACCTGCCTCACCCATGAGCTATACAAAACAAGGACACATACAAATAGACAAAATAAGGATGTATGAAGATGATTTTGGTGCCTTTTCTGAGCTAAGAGCTGGGAATATGCTGTAGAGGTAACAGCCGTGGTAGCAGAGATGAAGCAGTCCCTGGATGAGGAGCTCCCCAGAGCATGGTCAAGTAAGGGAGGTCCTGATCCCAAGCAGAAGGTCTCTGTGAGGGGAGCGCCGAGTAGCTGTAGGACAAAACCTCCTGCTTTGTAGCTGCTGTAATACTGGAGTGTCCAGCACAGGCCCATGAGAGGCCAAATAAACACCCCCAAACTGATGTCTGCTTTATCTTAAAGTGGTTTTTTTCCCTTCTCAAAGCATCACACTCTACCTGAGCCCTTCTGTTCCAAGTGAAGCTCTGAGTGACCTACAGGTTTTCCTCTGCCACTTTACCTGCCTTTTGGGTTCACAGCGCCAATGACCACGCTCTGAACCTGCTGGGAAGTGAACTGGGGCTGGTTTAGAGTTACTAAGACTAGGTAAAAGCTAAAGCGCAGAAGGTGACATCAAAGGGCTTATTCCCAAATGAACTCCTTGGTGACTCCCGGGCTATTTGCACAACGCACCGCTGAAACGTTTCAGCCTCTCCATTCCTCCACAGGCCTTAAGGAGGTCGAAGAGCCTTGTCCAACGGATTGCCTTCTAGCAAGTGGCGTGGGAAGCAGGCGTTTGTACTGCTCTGTCTTACAGAGGCTGGAATGAGATTGCCCTGTTTGGGTGTGAAGAGCAGAGCAGGGGTTAAGCGGGCTCTGTGCCCCTGTCGCTTCTACCGAAAGACTCCGCAGATTGATGTTGAGCTTTAATAACATCATATGAAAGAAGGAAATAACAGGGCTGAATTTGTTGTGCCTGGCATCCAAAAGAGTAGCTGACCTGGTATTTTGGGAGAACAATCAACAGTGTAGTCTTCTGTAACAAGATGCGGGAAAATGGGCAGTTCCCAGCTTTTGGGGACCGGGATCTGGGAGGAGACACCTAAACCAGCGATACTCCCCTTATGCTTCAAGTAAGCTTTAGTTATTCTATTTGTGCAATCACAAAATCACTTCAGTTCCCGTAGAAAAAAGGCAGAGAGTGGGTGCAGTCAGGATAGTGGCAGCGGCCGGGCTGCGGTGCGGGGCTCTGGGCTTTCCGCAGCTGCCTGTCCCCTCCACAGGCCATCTTGCAGCGAGAGGAGAGCGTGCCGCGCCGTCAGCTCACCCTCACCTCAACCGAAGCGCTGGGAACAGGAGCGTTGGCAGGAGACCCCCGGGGGAAGTCGCGCTTCCCTTCACGCAATGATGCGGTCGTTCCAGTGCCACAGCTCAGCCCGGTCCGTATGGGAACTGCTGAAAGCAGGACCACGCTACGGATGGCACGGACGGTACATGTGCTTCTGGGACACCTACATGCTAAGGTTAACAAAGCAGGGAGATGCAGGTTTGCATCCTGCCAGCTCTCCTCCTGCCTGCTCCCACTGCCAGGAGATGATTTTGCAGTGTAGATTCTAGCTTCGGGTCTGTCCGCAGCCCTGGTCTGCGCTTTTCCATCAGCACAGGGACCAGCAGATGCCCCCTGGCCTGAGTGTCCCGATGTGCCAGGCAGCCAAAACCCACCCAAACTCGGTGACTGCTGCAGGGTAAACCCAGCTGGGGTACGAAGAATACAAATAGCCTCTCCGTGACCGAGTGGGGCCGTGGAGACAGGACTTTATCTTTGTGCAGCACCCGCCAGACAGCTAATCTTGGGAGCACGTCCCCACTCCTTAGCAGGGCAGGAGGAGGCTCAGCTGTGCAGGAGAGAGGATTCATCTGCTTTTCCCTCATATGCATGCAAGAAAAGCCCCTGCCCTGCCTTCTCCCACCAGTATTTGCCTTTCATTTGTCTTCGCAACCGCCCTTTTTCAGCGCTAAAACCCTTGGAGAAGTTGCAGCGCGGCCAGGCAGCATGGCAGCTTGGGGGAGAGGGGGGCAGAGCACAGCCTGCTCCCCCCGAATAAGCTCCTGCATGAATTGGGAAGGGGAGGGGGGGGTGTGAACCCAGCCTTTGTGAGCGGAGCGCGAGCAGCTGGTGCAGCAGCTGCGTCCCAAACCCTGCGTCACCCCAGGAAGCGCTTGGCCGAGGCTCCCCGGGGAGGAGGAGAGCGCTGCCAGCCCCTTCGCTCCCGCCGGCCGTTGGGGTTGCCTCCCCCCCACACCCCCGCAAGATGGAAGAAACATTAACTGCGTGCACACATCTGGTCTAACTCGCTTATTCTTTGTACTAATGATGATACTGCAGCACAAGGGCTCCGGAGAGCAGGGCCTTGAATATTAGAAGGGCTAAGCGTTAATTAACTGTATTAATTCCCTTTAAGTAAGGCAGCATTGCTATTTGCTCGTCGCTGGTGAAGAAATGAGGCACGGAGAGGTGGTCACGGCCGATGCTGGTGTATTTAAGGATGGAGGGATGCGGGAAAAGCACCTGGCTGGCTGTCCCACAGGCAAACTGCAGCCGCTGCCAATGCATCCAGCATAAAAAATCCTTTTAAAAAAAAAACCTGTTAGGCCGGGACATTTCGTGTCGGGATCTGTTCCGCATCCCACGCACTGAGGATGGGGGGGAGGGGGGGGAGAAAACCACTCAGTCTTTTACTTCCCAGTTAAACGCCAGTTGGTTATTTTTAATTAGAAGGATGGATGTGTGTGTATATATATTACTTTTTTTTTTTTTTTTTCCTTTTTAATTGTGCCTTCTCACGCAGCGGGAGGGTTATCAGCGCCCCGCACGCGGGAAACGCGTCTCGTGGGTGGGGCTCCTTCGGCCCCA
>NW_009650082.1:865072-866634 GCF_000708025.1 Charadrius vociferus | reverse complement strand
GTGCTGCCGGCAGCGGGAGGTTCCGTACCTTGTGGTGATGTGCCCCAGGGGGGATCCCTTGGGGGTCCCTCGCGGCTGCCTTCCATCACCAGCGCTGTGGGGGCAGTGGGGCCGCAGTGCTGGCCGTCCCTCTGATGAGCCACGTCCCTCGCAGGTGAAGAGGAAGCTGAACTTGGAGACGGATCACCAGTACATAGCAGAGAGCCTGCCAGTGGGCCGGGGCAAGGCCAGGAACCCCACTAAAGGTACCGGCTCTGCTCCCCCTGCCCCCCCCCAGCCTGGAGCAGGGGATGTGGCAGCCCCGCTCCGCTGCCCATGGGCTGGGCTGCACCTCCAGGCTCGTCCCTGGCAGCTTTTCCCCATCCCTTTACGTCGGTTTGGAGAGGCTGTTCCTGGGGCCGGGCTGTTTCTGGTGGCACAGTTGTCCTGCCCATCTGATGCACACCACACTGGCTCTGTCCCTCCCTGTGGGATGGAGCTGTAGCTGCCGGCACCGTGTCAGTGCAGTGTCCCAGGTGGACCCTCTGTCATCTTCCCCCTGAGCCCTGCCTGGCACCTTGCCGTCACAACCGAGGTTACAGTCATGACTGAGCACCAGTGTTAGAGCCCACGCCAGGTCCTGCACCATCCTTCCTGTGGAGTATGTGAAGAGCTCACCCCATTGCCCTGAGAAAGCAGATGGGTTTCAGGGTGCTGGTCCTGGTCCACGAGCCACCTGCAAGTGTGTGGGGGGGTGTTTTGGGACCTCTCAGCTCAAGCACTGGGTTTCCCTTGTCGCTAAATCACACTTGTCCTTGGCGGCTGGCAGGGGCAAAGTCACCTGGGGAGAAGTCCCGCTATGAAACCTCACTGAACCTCACCACCAAGCGCTTCCTGGAGCTGCTGAGCCAGTCGCCTGATGGCGTGGTGGACCTCAACTGGGCGGCCGAGGTCCTGAAGGTGCAGAAGAGGCGCATCTACGACATCACCAATGTCCTGGAGGGCATCCAGCTCATCACCAAGAAGTCCAAGAACAACATCCAGTGGCTGTATGTCCCTGGGCAGGGCTCGTGGTGCTGTGGCTGGCTGTCCCCTGGGATTGGAGACCTGCCTGGGCCAGGCTTGGGGTGGAGCAGGGTCTTGCTGGGATGGAGAAGCTCAGAGCGCTGTCACCAGAGCATCTGCTCGGTGATTGAGTGGTGGCTCCCCCTTCACGTCGGCCACAGCCTTGGGTGAGGGCTGTGCTGGAGCGCAGGTGGCTCCCCAGCGTCGGTATCCCTGTGGCAGCTGCGAGTCCCCCTTGGGGTCCCCGAGCCAGCCCAGGGAGCGAGGGGCTGCGTCCAGGTTTGGGTAGAGGACCCCAGGGCTGTGCCCTACTGGGAAATCCCCACAAGGCGTATTCCCTGGGTACGGGGTGGGAAATAGCCTGGTCCAGGTGGGGACAGTGCATGGGGACAGTCACAGTGGGGGGCAGAGGGAGCCGTGGGGTTTGGCTCCTGATGGCTGCGGTGCTCCCCAGGGGCAGCCAGGCCACCGTGGGGGCCCCCGGCCGGCACCGGCCGGCGGGGGAGGCGCGGCGGGGG
>NW_009650082.1:863115-864395 GCF_000708025.1 Charadrius vociferus | reverse complement strand
GCCAACCAGAAATATCCTTTGGTGCAGGGCCGGGACTGGGCTGGCTGGGTGGGGGGGACACGATCAAGCCCCGGGGGGAGCCTGGCCGCATTGCAGATGGGGCGTTTCGCAGCCCACCCCGCTACCGCATGAGAGCATCCCCGTGTCTGCTCCTTGACCCGCCACACCGCAGCCTACGTGACCTGCCAGGATCTCCGCAGTGTTGTGGACCCCTCAGAGCAAATGGTGATGGTTATCAAAGCCCCCCCGGAGACCCAGCTGCAGGTCTCGGACCCAGAGGAGGTGAGCTGGGGCCACTCTCTGGTCCCCATCTCTGCACAGCCCTCGGCACAGCCCAGCCCAGGCTCCCGGGGTGTCCTTGTCCTCCTCATCTCTCTCCTTTCCCCTCTTCCCAGGCTTTCCAGGTCTCCGTGCGAAGCACTCAGGGCCCCATTGACGTCTTCCTCTGCCCCGAGGACAGCTCGGGGGTCTGTAGCCCCGTCAAGAGCCCCTTCAAAGCCGCCGCAGAGGAGTCATCTCCCAGCCACTCGCAGCCCAGAGCCTCCCCGCTCCTGCATCCCGCCCAGGATGTGAACATGCCACTGCTGCCCGGAGAGCAAGGTGGGTGGCCGGGGCAGGGGCTGGGGACGGGAGGGAGCTGGGGACAGGGGTGCTGGCGTGATGGCATGGTGGCTCTGGCCAGGGGCTCTTGCTGTGTTTGCAGCCGTGAACTTGTTGGCACAAGTATGGAGCTGCAGTGATGCTCGGGCACTTCAGCAAGGCAGGGAGGTGGGAAGGCAGGTTCTCCTCCATAGCCAAAAACTGCTTTTTTGGGTGTTTTTGGCACGTATTGTGGAATTTACGGCTGCTTCCCATCCCCGCAGAGACACTGCTGCCAGGGACGAGCACAGTGTCTGGGAAGTGCCCAGCAGAGGATGTGAGCCTGTCGCCGCTGGCCTCCATGGACGCCCTCCTGGAGCACAGCAGGGAGGATTTTTCGGGTTTCTTGACGGACGAGTTCATCAACCTGTCACCGCCGCCGGCACAGGACTACCACTTCGGCCTGGAGGAGGGCGAGGGCATCAGCGAGCTCTTTGACTGTGACTTTGGGGACTTCACACCCTTGGACTTCTGAGGTTCTGCCTGGCTGCTCGCGGGGGACCTGCCAGGCGGGGGGGGGCACCCCTGGGCTCCTGCCCTCGCGGGCAGGGCAGGCAGGGCAGGCAGCCCCTCCGGCCGCAGAGCCCACAGCCCCTCTCCCTGTCCGTTTTTGCCATATTTTCTTCCTTCCCCTCCACACA
>NW_009650082.1:860124-862330 GCF_000708025.1 Charadrius vociferus | reverse complement strand
TTCCTCCCCCCCCCCATGCAGCCGTTCAGCCTTTCGGCTCCATCTCCCCCTCTCTGGCCCACTGGGGCTGGGAGAGGCGGAGGGGAGGAGGGGGGGGGTGTTCTGGCTCCTCGCCTCCCCCAGGGCCAGGCTAGAGACGCACTTTCACTTTTACTGCCTTTTAACAAGCTTGTGTTCCTCTGAGCTTTGTGTTTAATAAAGGTTTCTACTGACTCTGGGCTCCGGTGCAGGGCTGCGCTTGGGCAGCTGGGGGCATTTGGGGTGATTGGGGACTCCAACCTGAGAAACCAAGGAGGGGGGATGGGTTATTTTGGGGGTTTGGTTTGGTTTGTTTTTTTTCCACTTTGAACTTAAAATGCACCAGCAGGTATGTCACTGCCTGGGGTTGCAGGAAGTGCTTTGGTCCTTGGGTTTGTGGTATTTTTTCCCTCCCTGCGACTCCACGCAATGCCATGCGTGGGACGGGAGCTGGGGCTGATCCTGCCACCCTCTGCTCCTCCAAAGAGGCTGTGCCCGGGGGAGATGGGGCCATGAGTCTGGATGGGGATCATGTCTCCTTTCGGCAGCCCCTGTCCCCACTTGGCTCCTGTCTTGCCTGGCCCCGTCTCCTGCCTCCCCCCTGGTTTTGGGGCAGCGTTTGCGTGGGGCTGATGTGAAACCAAGTCCATGCATCCACCACACCGACAAGCTCCCACTGACTTCCCAGCTCCCCCGTTCACCCCAGCACCTCTTGGTTCTGCCTGAAAGCAGCCGCCAGCACCAGTTCGTGGCCCAAAGTTCAAGGCTCCCCCATGTCCTTGCTCGCTGGGGATGAGCTGGCTGCAAGCTGCAGCCTTCACCCTGCGTGTCCCAGCCCTCTCTGCGGCACACCGTCCCCTTCCCGGGGAGCGAGGGACACTGGGGACCCCCTGAGCAGGGATGCTTGGAGACTCCAGAGATGCCCTGGCAGCCTGGAGCAGGCCCGGGGGGTGTGATGGCCCCCAGCCAGTGGCAGGCAGGGACGTGCCACTTCCTTCCCGTGTTTGTGCGCTCGCTCCCCTCCTCTTTCTGCCCGGCCTCCTGCCTGTTTCTTCTTTAAACAGCCTGATAAATATTTCACCCCGGACCGCGTTGCATAAGCTCACCCTGGTTCCTGCGCCAGCGTTGGCAGGGAATGGCAGCCAGGGTTCAGGTCAGGCTGCCTATGGGTGGTGAGGTGACACAGCGAGCCCGTCACCATCACCCAGCCTCCCACCTCCATCCTCCTGCCTCCATCCTCCTGTCTCCATCCCCGCACCCCAGCGCGGTCCCCAGCTGGTTGTGCTGCTGCAGGGTTGTTCTCGCTGCAGGACGCGCCTGGATAGCGGCGTGCCGGTGCAGGGTGGCAAACCCCACGGCTCAGTCCCATCCCTGGTGCCAGCTCCCCGCACCGTCCCTGCTCCCAGCTCTCCTCCCCGCAGCCCCCGGGGACCAGCCAGGGCTCAGGAGCGGGGCTCTGGCGAAGAGGGGAGCGTGCTGTGCTGTCCCAAAACCCAGCGGCCAGGGGGGCAACGACACACACAGCCTGTCTGGTCCCTCTGCTTGAGTGAGATGAGCCGGTGGCTCAGTCACACTGTCACCCCACCAAATGGGGCTTTTTCAGGCAATTAAACTGAAAGAGCTCTCCTGCCACTCCGGTCCGTGGGACTCCTGCCCCACAGATCCGGGGGCAGGAGAATGGGGAAAGCAGAGTGAGTGGGCATGGCCCCTGGTCCCCTGCCTGCTGCATCCCTTACAAGGTCGATGTTTGTCACCTGCGGTGACAGAGGTGCTGAAGCTTTCACGATTTATTGCGGGGCGCCCAGCCCAGCCACGCGCCAATGCATCCTCACCCCTGCGCTTAGCAAGATCCGGCCCTCCTTCTCCTCTCCCCCTTTCGGTTTTGTTTTCGTGGAGGGTGATGGCAACATGCGGTGCTGCCCAAAGCGGTGAGACCCCAGTGAAGGAAAGCGGCCGTTGGCTTTCACTGGAAACAGCGGGCACAGAGAGAGAGGAGAGGACTCATGCCAACATCCTGAGCTCGCTCCCACGAGTGAGCTAACCCCCATTGGCAGCACAGCTGTTCCCTTTTCCCCCGAGGAAAGGAGAATCTCTCTGATGGAATTTGCCATCACATTCCCCTAATAGGGAACCTCCTGGGATGATGAGCCCTTGGGACTCCCAATCCTCACAAAAGCAGCCCCCCCCC
>NW_009650082.1:856914-860113 GCF_000708025.1 Charadrius vociferus | reverse complement strand
GCAGGACCGTGTCCCCTGCTGCAGCAGTGCTGCCCATCTCGGGGGGAACGCGTTGGTGGCTCCAAGCAAGCCGGAGCACCCTAAAAATAACCACTTTGCCTCCCAGGGATGATTCACGATGCAGCTGAAGGGCTTCCCTCCTGCTATTTTGAATCGCTGGAGAAAGCTGATGATAGCTCGTTTCTGAAGAGCACATGGCGGTTTCGGGGAGCGGCCCCGGGCGCTGCCTGGTTTTATGAGCTATCTGCATCGCAGATGCTTTTCTTCATCAGGTGAAGCAGACACAGTGCGGGAGATGGGCACCCTGCACGCATCCTGTGTGCTCCGTGGGTGCTTGGCTCCTGTTTGCTCCCACTCCCTGGCAGTGTCCCTGCAGGGACCGTGCCCGTCCAGCTCTGCGGGTGTCCGGTGCTGTCGGGCTGCGGTGGTGGCTCCATTGGCACCAGCAAACGCTGCGGCGGGTGGACACGCGGGCATCCGCAGGCTGAGCTGTGCTGGATGCAGACGTGGTGCTGAGCCCAGGGAGCCGTGGGGTCTCCTGTCCCCGTGCTGCGAGGCTCGGACTCAGAGGAGTCAGGAGAGCCCAACTGTGGGACGAGCTCTGGGACAGGCTGGCAGTGGTTGGGGGGGGCAGCATTAGATGCTGGCATAGCATAAAGTTTGCTAGAATTTATGCCTTTAATCTAATCCCCCCTGGAGGGTCCAAGCAGGTTTTTGGGTGCCGTGTACATCTGCCCTGGGGTGCCGTGTCCCTGCCAGCACTGCCTGCTGCCTGCCGGGCTTCTGCATCCCACCCCACGTGGGATATTCCCACCTCCAAAAGGAACTCATGTTTCTTCCGCAAGGAGGTCACTCAGGGAGGTGAAGCACAGCATCATTTAGTCACAAGACACTGTAAGTGGGTGTTTCATTTAATTTCTGCCCAGTTGTGGCCCTGTGCCGCCCACATCTGGCAAGCAGAGCAGAGCCCGGGTTGTTCCCCCCTGCAGCCGGGGCCGAGGCCACGTCCCCCTTCCCTGCCAGTGGCTTTTGGGGCGCACTGCAGAAGCAGCCATGGAAGGAGCTGGGGGCATCTGCTGCCTCTTTCCACTAGCAGAAGTTTTGCCCTGGACTTCGCCCTCAGGACTTTCCAGTGGCTCCTTCCCATGCTGAAACTTGTGTTGACCTCAAGGAGCCCCAATGGGGACCGATCATGGATTTTAGCAATGCAAGGGTGCAGAAAGACCCACCCCCCCACCCACCCTAGGGCTTTGCTTTGATCCACGGCAGAGTCCCGCCATTGCCCAAGCCCCTTCCCGTGCTCCCTGGCAGGGCGATCCTCTGTCCCTGCTACTGTAGGGCCCTCCCTGCCTGTTTCTCTAGTACCTGCCCCCATTTTAGTTTGATTTGATGATGGCCATACTTGACAGCTCCAGCCTTTGGTCCCCTTTCTGCCCCCCAGGGGACAAGGGACATCCCTGTGCCACCTGGGTTGGGTGCACATGCTCCCCAGAGCCCTCAGATATCCCCGCTAGGTCCCAGGTGCACTTTTTCTGCCTCTTTTCCCTTGCACACACCCAGAGCAGTCGGGAGACGGTAAAAATAACGGCGATGCATCCTTACAACCACCCTGGGCTCCCTTGGGGGAGGAGGAGAGCGAGCGACCTACACATGCCACAGCTGGGTCACACAGGGCCAGGGAAGTGTCTCGGTTTTGAGAGGTGGGTTAAGAGAAGCCAAGCTGAGCAAAATGGGGTGGTCTCGAGAGGTCCATGTGAAGGGATAGGTGGTGCACATGAAAGCAAGCCTGGCTGGGATTTCGCATCCAAGAGAAACTGGTGTATGCCGCTTTCTGTAAGCGAAATCCTGGGATACTCTGAGAGGGATGGGGAGAAGCCCAACACCCCAAGAAGTCACCTCACTGCACATACCCTGGGAGCAGAGTGAAGCTCTGCCCAGCCACAGCTTTATCATAGAATCATAGAATGGTTTGGTTGGAAAGGATCTCGAAGATCGTCGAGTTCCAATCCCCCTGCCATGGGCAGGGACACCTCCCACCAGCCCAGGTTGCCCAAGGCCACGTCCGGCCTGGCCTTGAACACCTCCAGGGATGGGGCCTCAACGACCTCTCTGGGCAACCTGTTCCAGTGCCTTACAACCTTCAAAGTGAAAAATTTCTTCCTGATGTTTAATCTAAACCTGCCCTCTTCCAGTTTAAACCCATTCCTCCTCATTCTACCAATACATGACCTACATTATGTCATTTATTTATCTAGTTATCTGTTTCTTGTTTGTGAAAACCTTGGAGGACAGGCTGGGGTACGGACATGGATGTCCATCCTATTCCTCTCCGCATGCACAGCCCTCCAGGTGCCTGTGCCGGGCAGGGGTGGAGGCAGCTCCTACCTCCTCCTCTTCCTCCTCCTCCTCCCCCCGAGCCAGCCTGTCCCCAACTCCTGCAGCCCCTGCTTGGGGCGGGAAGGGGGTTTTACATCTGCTCATGGGACCCAGCGCACTTGGAATGACCCCCTCACGCCTGCACGCCGCGCTGGAGGGAAGCAGCACTGAGCAAAGGCTGCCCAGCACCGGTGGGCACGGAGGAGTTGGCACCACCGGGAAGTCATTTGAAGCCACAGTGGGTGGCAGGGGGACCACCCCAGAGCCAGCTGCAACCACCCATGGCCAAACTAGGGCTACCCCGAGGTCGACTAGGGCAACCAAGGCTCTGCCAGGGCAAACTGCAACCACAGTGAGACCACCCATGGCCACACTGGGACCAACTGGGGCAACCAGGGCTACCAAGGAGCTAACAGCGACTATACTGAGACCACCCGTGGCCAAACTGCAGCCAGCTGGGGCCACACTGGAACAACCAGGGCTACCGTGGGGCCAACAATGACCACATTGGGACCACTCATGGCCACACTGGGATCGACTGGGGCAACCAGGGCTCTCCCAGGACCAACAGCGACCACACTGGAACCACTCATGGCCAAACTGGGACCATTTGGGGCCACACTGGGGCAACCAGGGCTCCCCTGGGGCCAACAGTGACCACACTGGGACCACTCATAGCCAAACGGTGACCAACTGCGGCAACCAAGGACGGTCACACCCCAGTGTGACCATCCAGGGCCACGCCGGGACCACCGTGGGCTACACTGAAGCCAACCGTGACCAGCCCGGGGCCACCCCACCACCGACGGGCGCCACGGCAACC
>NW_009650082.1:852781-856370 GCF_000708025.1 Charadrius vociferus | reverse complement strand
GTGGCCGGGCCTCACCCGGAGGGGTCAGGGTGAGGCCCTTTCCCGCCTGCCCCGGCTGAGGAGCCGAACCCAAGGGATGGGCGAGTGGGCCCCGCGGCTGCTTTAGGCCTGGAGCTGCGAATCAAGGCATGGGTCGTGATGTCTTAAATAATACTGTGTTCTGCCCTTTTCCTTAATTATGGGCCTCTGAGTGGCTAGAAATAGTCCGCTCCTTATCAAGAGCTGGTTGTCGTGACTCCAGGAATGGGAGCTGTGTGTGTCTGGCAGGAAGGCTGCAGCAGGTACTGTGTAGCTGTTAAAAGCTGTGGGATCCCACTAGCAGAGCGTGTCCGCTGCTTGCTGCAGCCCCCGTCCCTGCCCGCTCTTAACACACCAGGAGTTGTGGAGGAAGATGCTGTTTGTGCAGGTTGGAGGTCAGCCGGGCGTCTTGGCAGCTGTGGGTGGCTTGGGGGAGTTAAAGATGCAGGTAGTGGTCACCTTTGTTTTCACAAGACAGGTCCTCGTGTGATGCCTCCCATCGTGCCATGTCCCCTCAAGCTTCGTGGTGAGGGTGCTCCTGTCCAGAGGGACCTGTGCGCCCTGGGGCTGGGGCTCAGGGAGGCAGTGCCTCTCCCCCTGTGGCACCTGGCAGGGTGGGCAGGTGGCCGCATGCCTGGCCATCTCCCAGGGCAAGTGGCACAGGCTGGGTCAGAGGCCACCTCTCCTGTTGGAGCACATCAGAGGTGCTCAGCTCCCTTGCTCCTGGCCCTCTTTTGTGAGCTGCAAGGTGCCAGGGTTGGGTGGGCGGCAGCTGAGTCTTCCTTCTGGGCCACTGCCCTTGTATTCCCCTGTGTCCAGGACCACTGGAGTCTAAGTTGCCCTGTGGAGCCAAGGAGATGTGTGGGCAGAGATGTGCTGCTCCTGCCCTGCCGCAGGGACTGGGGAAGAGAAAGCAAGCGAGGGTCAAGGGCAAGGGTTGGTGCGGTGCTCCAGCCCAGGATGGTGCCAGCTGTCATCTCCGTCCTGTTCTGGTCTTGGTACTGCCACCCCCTGTGTCCCAGTTCATCCCAGAGGAGGGGAGCAGGAGATCTCGGGCAGCACTTTGGGAAGGTGAATGCCATGCCTGGTCCTGTCCTCCATCTGGGAGACCTCCTGGCGTCGCCAGGGAGCAGTTGGAAAGCGCAGCTCCCTCTGCTGCGTTGGTGCTTTCAGCTGGGGGTCAGGGTTTCTGTCCTGCTGTGGGGGGATTTTGGGCTGCAGGGCTCTCCAGCCAGAATCGTTAACAGCGCTAATTACTTGGCTGATGGAAGATGGGCTGGAGGGGGGTTGGTGGTGACAGCTGTGTTTCAGCTCAGCTCCTCGGGGCACTCACTGAGTCCCACATCTATCCCTCAGGGCGTCGTTAAAGCAATTATAATGGGAAGTGTTAACAGCGCTAGCAGCTGCTTTCCAGGTTCTGGCGGCTTCCCTTCCTCTTCCCTGTGGCTCTCTTCCTTTTCCCCATGGCTCCCTTTGCTCCCGCCTCAGGTCCGGAACTTGGCAGGGTGAGTTTAATGTTTCCACTTTTGGGTCTGGGCAGTTGGCTGGTCTCCAGCTGCCCCCCCAGGCTTGGCAGGGCGAGCTGCTCCCTACTGCAGTGGGGCAGGATGCCAGCCTGCCCCTCGGGCAGTGGGAAGGGAGGGCTGCCCACCACAAATCCCAGGTGGGAGCTGGTGCTTCCCCTGGGACCGGAGTTGCCGTCTCCCTGCCTGCAGATCGCCTGCCTTCAGGAGAGGTGAGGAGAAGGAGGGCTTTGCCTGAGATGCTTCGCTGCAGGCGTGGTATGAACTGCAGTGCTGCCATCGTAATTGTTTCTCTGTGCAGACATCTCAAGTCTCTTGGGAGATTTGTTCCCCAGGCTGGTGCTCAGGGCTTGCTTACTCCCTTCTTGGTGTATAACAGATTCAGAAAAGCTGCTCAGACCACCTGCTGTTTATCGCCAGCACCTGACTGCAGCCCGCAATTAGCCTTCGGTGGGTCGATGAGCACAGTGTCCCCAGGGCAGCTGTCACCTCCCCAACAGTTAGTCCGTCCCTGGCTGTGTGTCCAGCAGCCACAGTTGCTTCCAGCGCTGCAGGCAGGGAGAAGCACTATAATGTCCCTCTTTCCTGGGATGCAAGGGGTTCATCCCTGAGTACATGCTGGTTTAGTGCTTCTTCCATCAGTCCCAGTGTTGCAGGCACTGAGCGGGGCTGCGGCTGCTTGGAGCCAAGCCCAGTAGCTAGGGGCTAAGGGAAGTGTCTCGGGCTTGAGGCGATGTCCCTGTGTTTCTGAGGCTGCTAGCCACCCTGAGTGCAAGCCAGGGTTTGCCTGTCAGCAGCCGACACAGCCCTGATCCCATTCCCAGCCTGACTTTGCATCACTTTTCCCTGGCTTTGTCCCAAGGCTGCTGTCAGTACCTGGCTCTTACACCAGGAGCAGCGCTTACCTGCCATTACAGTGTGTGTGCCTGCACTCTGGAGGGGACGGGGGTTGCCCCGTGGAGCGTGGAACCGTCTGTGTGCTATTTTGGCTTGCTGGAGTTGGATCCTGCCTCGTGCACAGGAGCCATTGGTGTTTTCCAAAGCATGCAGTGCTCACCAAGGCACCCCTCTGCAGCTGGGATCGGCCAAGTGTGGGCTTGCTGGAGGCAGGGAAGAGCCCCACCATCCCCGGGGCACACGGACCAGATGTGGCCTCACCTCGCAGGGCTCTTGCAGCTCAACTACTTGCGCCGCTTTTATTTATTTTGAGCTTCAGGCAGTTGCCATGTGTGCATTGGTGGTGCTTTTCTAACGCACCGCAGGAGCAGAGGATCCTGTGTGTGAGGGAGAAGCATCAGCTGTGTTTGCTGAGGTTCATGCTGAGCCCAGGGTGTGCTCACCCCGGATTAGAGGCCACCTCAGCCCCATGGGATCCCCTCTGAAATTTTGCTCTCCCTCTTCACCCACAGACTCTACTGAGCAAGGCCAGCCTGGGAGCGGGAAGCGTTTGACTTCACTTAATTCTGCATTTGTTAAGTGCCTGGGTGACACTTCACTGTCTTTGGGATGAGCTAGCTGGCCTTAGTGACACTTGGAGTCAGAGATGCTATTACATGAGCCCTATGTCCCTCTGATGATGGAGAGCTCTGCAAGATTAAGCTTTTGCCTTGATGGTAAGTGGCATGCCCGAGGCAGGGAGGCAGCAGGGTGGCACAGGCAGGTGGGACCTGCTGGTGCTGCTCCTGCCGGCGGACAGAGCTGCCCCTGCAGCCGGGGAGCCCTGGCATGTGTGACCCTGCAGCTGTGAGACCCCTGATACGCAAGTGAATCCTTTAGCCTGGAGAAAGTTTTGCTTTAAAACCCGGAGAAATCCCCAGCATGTGGGAGCTGCAGGTTCCTGTCTCAGCTGGTAGAGGTAAAGCTCCAAAGCGCATCCCGTGACTCCTACAGGGTGTTCAGAGTGCTCCTGCCCTGCTTTCCTGCAAGGGAAGCAGCCTGGCCGACTGGAAGCCTGAGTCCCAGAAGGACGGTTACCTAACGCCGGTCGGCTTAGGGCAGCCTCTCTTCCCTGCAGTGACTCGGGTCGGGAGGAGCTTCCGTGGCTCCGG
>NW_009650082.1:825032-852655 GCF_000708025.1 Charadrius vociferus | reverse complement strand
GCTCCTGCCTTCAGTTGTGGGGAAGGACCAGGGAGCTCCCTGCTGGGACCAGCATCAGAAAAGCCTCTACCCAGTTGCAAGCCAGCAGCTTCCTCAGGAGTGAGCAGCGGAGGTTTCTCTGGGCGGCTGTTTCTTTGCCTCAAAGCAATTTTTCAGGGACATTTCAGTGGCTAGATGTGGGCTTGTGCCCTCAAAACGTGCAGCAAAGCCGTCAGGGAGCGCTGCAGAAGGGAGCTGGGGGCGGAGGGGGCAGCTGGCAGCAATGCGTCTTCCTGCGGCAGGGAACAAAGCTTGTCTGGGGGTGGTTTTATCAGCGGTTTCCACTTTGCAGGTGTGTGGAAAAGAATATAACAAAGTCTGCTTTCCCCTTTTCCTGTCCTTTTTCATTCCTGATCTTTCTTCAGACCTTCAGATTTCTTCATCAAGAAAGTTACCACACATGCAACTTTCTGTCATTTGCTCTCTTAGGATTTGCTGGCCAAAACCTCATACTATTTGGTCTAGAAAGATGTTCCCAGGCTTCAGAAATTATGCTATTCCTCACCGGAGTCGGCCCCAGACCTTCCGATAATTATTGATGAAAGAGGAGCCAGGCAGGGATAAGAAGCCCCAGCTTTCTCCTGGGTCATGGGCAGAAGCCTCGTGGTTGGGAGCCTGGATTGAGACCCTGAATTGGAGCAGCTCTCCAACTGTGCTCTGTGGCAGAATTAGTTACAGATTAATTGATTCATTAATTATTAATTACGGTGTGTGTGCATGTCAAGGTGTCGCAGGAAGGATTGTTGTGAAGGGCGATTACAAAGTGCAGGACAAGAGCTGCTCCTCGCTGCAGACTGCTGAAGTGTCAGCGGTGATGCACAAAGTACTCCTGTTATGGAGTGGTTTTGTGCTTAATGTTCTTTCATTTATAGGGTCTGAAAAATTAAACACCTTCCATCACAAGGAGGCCCTTTCTACTTTGTTTCCCTCTGTGTTCTCTAAATGATGCTCGGTATGAGTGCTGGACTCACTCTGGCGGTGGCGGCTGTACTGAGAGCTTTGTGCATTGGAGGCGAGAAATGCTTTTAATCGTTTGCAAAGGGGAATTTCCCTGGAGCAGCCTGTGCAGCGCTGGCCTGGGCAGCCCTGGCAGCCAGGGCTTCTCCACTGCTCCCT
This sequence comes from Charadrius vociferus, assembly GCF_000708025.1. Classification (NCBI taxonomy): domain Eukaryota; kingdom Metazoa; phylum Chordata; class Aves; order Charadriiformes; family Charadriidae; genus Charadrius; species Charadrius vociferus. Next base: position 851,500 of record NW_009650082.1, on the reverse strand, counting down.
GGGCTCCAGGAGGGTTTTCCTGTGGTGGCAGTGCTGGGTGCCACCAGCCTTGCTATTCAGCCATGCTGCTCTCCCTATTCCCTCACTAAACCCTCTTGTATTTTCTCTTGCAGATTTTCCGACGAGCCGACAAGAACGGTGAGTGCTTTGTTCCTGCCGCTGCCTCCCGCTTCCTGCCCAGGTCTGGGCGAAGCAGCACAGCCTGTCCCTGCTGGGAGGTTTGGCTGAAAGAGTGAAGGAGGATAAGGGCAAGCAACTCGCTGCCTGCAAGAAAAACGCTTTTCTGCTTCTCCTGGAGGAAAAGGCGCAGGAGCAAAGGGCCTGGCCAGGAGCCGGGGAAGGTGGCTCCCCTAATTCACTGTCCATGCACTATGGAGGACAGAACCCCTTCCAAGCCCTTCTCCTGCCTGTATGCACACAATCTCTCCTCTGCACTGTCAGCAGTGAGAAGGGAAGACAAAGCAAGCTGTGCAGCAGGCTGCCCAGGGGCCATCAGGCTTCTGCTCTGTCCCTTGCAGGATTGATTCAGTCTCTGTGCTCAGTCCAGGGTTTTACAGGTGCCCCAGTTGGGTGGTCCTGTTTCTGGATGCCTACTGAAACCCCCAGCATTTAAGAGTTAGGGTCTGCTACCCAGTTTTTAACCTGGCACCCATAAACCAAGAAGTCCAAAATCCTAAGTTGATTCTTGGAGCCTTCCTAGCCCCTCTTAGGGTACTCTTCTTCGTAGTTTGCAGGCTCCAGGAACCACTTTTGTTGCACATCAAAATGCAGCCCAGGAACTGAAGTCCTCCACAGAGATGAAGGAAAAAGCTCTTGAGTCAATGGAGAAATTCTCTTTCCATAAAAACCTGATGGTCTTTACTGTGCTGTTTGTAATGGACTCTGTGCTTGGACAGTCATCTAAGTACAGAGTGTCTGCATGTGTTTCTGAAAGCATTGCAGAGGGGCTTCTTGGAAGGGGCTGAAATTCCCACCTGAAATTCTAGCAGCAGTGGCCCTGCTTGCCAGTAGTCCTGGGTTTTTCATGGGGACTGGTGGGACATGCTTTCAATGAGATATCTGCTCTAATTATTATGCACAACACGCCCAACCGTCCCACGCTCCTGGTAGTGAGGCTGCTGGGAGGATCGCTGGGGCCTGCGCGCTTCTTTCAGCAGATATATAATTATTCTTCCCTTTTATTTAAATGCAGATGATGGGAAGCTGTCTTTTGAGGAGTTCAAGAACTATTTCGCTGATGGGATCCTGAGCTCGGAGGAGCTGTGGGAGTTGTTCAGTGGCATTGACAGGCGTCATTCAGAGTAAGTACTGTGGTGGCACAGAGGAGGGGAGATGAAGGAGAATATAAAACTGCTTAACTGTAGATGGAGGATGTTTGGAGGCGGGTGCGATAAATAGTCAGGGTGAGATAAACCTACCTCTTGTAACACGCTGATGTTAAAACCCATTGAACATCAGCTATGAGCACTGGTGAAGAGAGAAGCCAGACATTTTGAGAACAGTCGTTATCAGATTTACTGTAGCTCTGTAAAAGCAACTATCCATTTAAAATTACATTACGTTAGTTTGAAAAATGTATTCCAGAAATATACAGCTCTCTAGAGCAGGTTGTGTCTGCAGGAGGAGCATGTGGTGGAGTGAGGACGATGCACAGACTGTGCAAAGTCGCAGACTTTGCCACTGCTGATACAGGGAACTGCTTTTCACTTACGTAAGAGCTGCTTTCCACCCGAAGTGGGCCTTCTGAGTGTAGCTGTGAATTTAGGCCAGCTACTTTTAAAAAAAGAAACCCCCAAAGAACAGGAGAAGTAATTGCACTCAACCCTGGTCTCCTCTTGGCTAGTGCTATCTAAAGGAGTCCGTTTGGCTCTGCTGGGTTTCTCATCCCAGTCTTTCAGATACTGCTGTGGTCCCTCTGCCCTGCTGGCTGCCGTGAATGAACGTATTTTGTCACTAAGAAAAACTGGCCCTTGAAAAATTGCGTGTCTGGGGGCTGCCTGCTCAAATGGAGGAGTGCTGCTGGGGGAGAAGGTGGCTGTAGCTTCTTCCTGGTCTCAGGTGGCGTGCTCGGCTCTGCTTCGTGTGCCTGGCACCTCAGCAAGCATCTCTTGCACCTCTCTGATGCCCCTGGCCAGTGCAGTGTCTGAGCAGGCCCCCACCAGGGAGAGGTAAACTTGGAGCAGCCTTAGCTTCACATGCTGGTCCCAGGGCCTTGCAGGGAGCCAGCGCAGTGGCATGGAGGGCCTGTGCCACACTGAGTTGCCGACAGCCACCAAATGCCACTGAGCCACGACAGCAGATACTCAGTGGTCCCTGGCTGCAGGTCCCCACATCACCCACTCAGGACTGGGGGAGTTGGGATGATTGACTCCTGCTGAGTGTCGAGGTGGTAGCTTTAGTGAATGCTCCTGCTTCAGTGATGGGGCAGAGAAGTGGGCTGGTGTGTGCAGCCCCTGGTGCTGCTTTCTTTTAAACCTGGCTGCCCGTTGATGCCCGTCCCTGCCAGTTAGGCTTGTTGGATGTGGGCAGCAGGAGGTGTCTCTTGAAAATACTTGTTTCTTTGGGGTGTGGTCCCAGGGGGTCAGCAGTGAGCCATTCCCTTTCCTCTGCAAATGCTCCTTTCCTCTTGCTCCATCTTGGGGTGGCCTTGGAGTCACTCCCTATGCAATACTGCTGGGAAACATAGGTTGCAGCAAAGCAGAGAGTTTTAACCATGCCCTTAACTGAATGGTGGAGATCTCCTGGTTTACCATCACTTTCGGGCTTCTTAGAGTCATAGAATAGTTTGAATTGAAAGGGACCTTTAAAGGTCATCTAGTCCACCCCGTTCTTCCATCTGTCCAGAGCAGATAAGCAGGACTGACCGAAGGGCCCCGTGCAAGCTAGCTGTCTCCAAGAGCCATGTGTGACCCTAGCTGCGGCGGTACTCTATAACTCGTTACCCGTAATGACGATGTGGTAGCTATGACAACGTGACAGTTGCAGCATTGAGCTGATGACATCTATTAGCAGGGCATGACTGTTGGGTCTTTGATCTCCTTCTCCCATGAAGAGCAGAAGGGACCCTGCGAACGGAGCTGGTTTCCAAATTCTTGGGTTCAGAGACTTCAAGCAAACATAGGAGACACTGTCCCTCCAGCCCTGCGAGGATGCCCTCATTTCTGCAAGAGCAGAAGGGAAAGTCCAGCCCTGCAGCCTTTGCAGGTGTAGTTCTTGTTTCTGTCCGTGGCTGGGACATGGTCCACATGCACAGGATCAGTGCACAGGGCAGCTTCAGTGTGAGCAGGTGGGATTGGGATGTGACGTGGGAGGTGGCAGCAGGGAACTGTATGTGATTTCTTCAGCTTAATCCTCAGCTCCTGGAGGAGGAAGAGGTGGGACCTCCTAGAGAGGGAGCATGGAGCTCAGTTTGTTGTCTGGTAAGAGGCATCCTGCCCCTTGCAAACAACGTGGGGCAATGCTGCGTCTGCTGGAGTGTTCTGATCCTGACCCAGAGCCACGTGCCTGCTGGGGTGAGGGGCTTGGAGGGACAGGCCTGTACCTAGGAAGGCATGACCCCATCTGTCCCCAGGGGCTGCCCAGGGACCGCTTGCCCACTGCATAGCGGCAGGTTATGGAACTCAAGCAGTCTTCAGCATGCTGGACCTCGTAGAGGTCTCTGTGTGTAGAGCTGGACTTTCTGGCATTTGTTTTTGGGGTGTGCAGGGGGGCTTGTTCCTTTGTACAGTCTCTGGTGTCCTGTAAGGGCTATGCTGGTGCCCTGCTGTCCCCTTGGCCGGCGGGCTGGACAGCCCCTCTCCTCCGGGCTGCCTGCTTGCCTTGCACTTGCAGGAACTTAATGTTTTTGAGAGCTGGCTGAAATTTGCTGCCAGATTCAAGAGTTATTACCTGAGGCAATACTCAAAGTATTACAAAGCTGGAAAGCAACTACAGGCTCTACAAACATATCTGATGTGCTTCTTTCACATCCCATAGCTTTTCTGATGGTGGGAAGGTTTCACCCTTAATCCAATGGGTGGATTTGGCCACAAGGGTGCTGTGTTCATCAGGTCTAGGCTGAAACTTGTGTTTCTCTGTCAATACCAGCCTGACCTAAGGAGGGACGGTAACACAGACCCTTATACCCAGGCACTCTCTGTGTCTGGGTAATGGAGCACTGCCCAGACACATCCTGACCCTCACCCATCACTGCGAACCTGCAGCTGCTCCCCTGGGTCCCAAAGCTGACATCTGGGAAGATGAATATTTCAGAGGTCTCATACATTGCTTGTTCTTCCTCCAGAGAGCCCATGGCATCACACCCTCCTTTTCTCCCCATGCTTCCCATCCCATCTTTGCTCCGCCTCCCATCTGCCTGGTGCTCAGGTGGAGTGCCATGGCCTGTGTATCAGGCACCTCTGTTGGGTTTGGTTCAGATTTTTTTTCCCCACAAGGCTTTTTTTTTTTTTTTTTTGTTCCGCATTTCTGAAAATTGTTCCATTTTGGCTTTAAAATATTTCCTTGCTCTAATTCTTTGGCATTTAAAAAATGATGTTGAAACTAAATTCAAGTCTTTATTGCAATAATTTGGTACAACAACTAGGTCCAGTGTTTTCTTTAACTTGTCAGAAAGCTCCACGCCAGCTCTGGCACTGGTGCAGAACAGAAAGATTGATCTTCCTGGAAAAGGGCATTTTCATCCACTGAAATGTCTGGGTGAGAAGAGACAAATGTTTTTGAAGGGATGAAAAAGTTCTATCGCTGCAGAAGCATCTTGGGAGATGCACAGTGCAGTTTGCTCTCTGAGCAGCCGTGTGTCCGTCTGCAGCCCAGCCAGGTGGGATGACAGCAGATCCCAGGGTCTCATGGGGACAACTTAGTGCAGAGTTGGTTACAAAGTGCTTTGGACTGAACGTTGTAGTGTTGCAAAGGTCGCATGCCTACTGCCCTCTGGCGTGAGACTATGCAACCTGCCCAGGGAAGTGTTGCGTGGACCTTGTGTGTCTTTCTGTCCTGCATCCGTCTGGAAAATGTAGAAAGGTATGGCAAATCCTCCTTGGCATGAGAGCGGTCAGATGGTGGTGGCAGGAATTGGGTATAGACTGCCCAGAGCCCGTTGTCTCTGACCTTGAGCCACAAGTGAAAGAGGTGGGAGTGCTGACCTGGTGGTTTTTAAAAACTCCTAGTGGAAGTAACCACACACCTCTGGGTTTTGTGGAAGAAGGGACTTGTCTGAACTTTCCTCCCCTCTCTTTAGTCAGAGACTGAGCTGCAGCGTCTGCCAGTCTTTGAATGATGGAGAGTGACTGAAATACTCTGGATCACACTGGAGGGGTTTGGAAACCTGTCCTGGTTTGAGGTAAAACAGAACTGATTTTCTGCGATGGCTGCAGAGGTTCCCAACATGATAAATGATAAAAACAAAAGAATTCCCATCTGCTTTGCTGAAGCTGATTGCTGTTTTCTTGCATAAATTCCAGGCGCATTCTGACAAAATCCCAACAGCATAATGATGACAAGATCCTTCATCACTTCAAGCTTAATTACAGTTAATCAGTGGTTTGAGCACAGTCAAAATACGCTATGTGGAGAGTCTCAGGATGAGTGCTTTGGAGGCAGAGGATGGCTCTTCTCTTGAAGTGGGAAGAGAGGACGGCAGAGAGAGGAGCAGAGGGAAGCCTGCTGCTCCATTGCAGCCCTGCAAAATGGGTTGGGATTTGACATGCAGGTTCTTGACTGGTTCCTCCTGGTTTCTGGTATGAAGTAGCTTCTGGTTGCATGAAAATGGCACCACCGGTCCTACAATTTGCTTGCTGCTGTCTGTCCTGTCCCTAACTGTGCCCCAAGGGGCTGCTGCAGGATGCGGAGTGTGGGAAGAGGTGGACATGCAGGGTTGTTGACAGAGCAGGCTGCGTTGGGAAGGGAGCAGATCTTCCACTGGACAACTCCCAGAGGGTTGATTTTTGCCACAAGATCTTGGTGATTGGTTCGATGTTTAATTGATCAATGTTTTAGTGATTGATCAGCAGCAAACAGACAAGATAGAGTTATTAATAATCTCTGGGCTCTCCTTAGAAGCCATAGGGTTGGTGTTGATAGTAGCTCTTTGTCACTTGGACACCTGCTCGCTAGAGCTGAGGTGGGGATCGGGGCAGTGGGTTGAGCTGGTGGCTCCTTCTTCTTTCTGGTAAAACCAGTCCCAGCCTCAGGTTCTCACTGGGAACAGATGCAAACACCTGGGCAAGGTATGCACTAGGTGTTTCACTGTGTATTTTGTTATCATCTCATGTCCACGTCCCCTCTTGTGTGAATTTCACCTATCTCTTGGATGGGAACCAGTGGCTGCAGTTATTACTCTGGGGCATGGGTCTAACAGGCAATGCCATGGATGCTGTGGTGCCAAGTCTCTTGTGGCAATGCATCAGCTCTGCAGGCTCCAGGCAGCTTTTGGAAATACATGGAAAGATTAAGGAGCAAGACGTTTTTCCAATTTAAATATGTGCTTCAAACCCCAGTCTGTCTAGCAGAGCTGTGGTTGGATGCATGGAAGCTGCTCAGATAGGATCAGCAAAGGTTCATGGAGTGGAGTTGGTGGAAGAGGGGGCTGTGGTTTTGCTGATTGTCTGTATTGTGTCTCAAGGGACACAGTTTTTGGGTGTTTTTTATCCACTTTAAAAAATGTCTGCAGTGCCAGGACAGTGCGCCAGAGCCCTGCCTTAATCAGCTCCTGCGGTAGGTGTTTAAAATAGATGAGTCAAATCTCATCCTAAAACTGCCCATCTCGATTGCCTAAGAAGGCGCCTGATGCAATTAGCTAAACAGAGGGGTCTGCAGTCCCACAGCCGTGGGTCTGCAATGACGTCTCACACCAAAATATTTTCATGATTTGAATCACTGCCTATTAGTAAAGTACACGAAGTGGAAGCCCGGTGGAGAGACACAGAAGTCACCCTTTAATGTTTGGGGGAAAAGCTGTAGTAAGATTTTGCTGAAATTATTACACTTGCTCTTGGCATGGCATTTTGGACACTTCCCACACTCTCTCCTCTGATTTTACTTTGGGGTGTTTTTGCCCCTTTGCCCTGTGAGCAGTGTCAGCTGGAGGGCAGGGTGATGTGGCCATGGTTTGACTTCCCCCTGGGCAGTGGCACTGCAGCTGTCCTTGCACTTGGAGCCTAGCAAACTCCAGGTATCACTGGTTCTTCCACATGTGACAGCACTTAAACATTTAAAAAACTCTCTTTCGTGCTCTCTTCCACTTTCCCAATCAGGATTAAAAATGGTTGTAATCATTTAGGGGATTTTGAGACGGCAGAATTTCTTGAGTGGAGGCTGATTTGAATAAATGTTATCTTGGGGCATTTCTCTGCAGGCTCTGCAGGTGATGCCAGGCATCACAAGCAGCTCTGCCTCTGTGGCTTTGGCTACCTGAGTGCATCCATCAGCTTCATGTGAACCTATGGTTCTGTTTGACATCTTGTTCCAAAACCATGTGGCTGTTTCTGGACATCTCTTCCTCCCTCTCCACTCCAGCAGTGCCTTTATTAGCACCAGGAGGGACCTGTCCCGGCCCTGCAGGGGTGCCAGCATTGATTCCCCAGTGCAGTGCTCTCCCTTACTGAAAAGGGGTGGAGGAGCTGGCCCCTGCCTCCAGGGTTTTTGGACTCAGATCCCTGCTTTAATGGCCTTCACAGCAGGCACAGCCCCTCTCATGGGCTGTGAAGCCATCCAGCCCCCTGCCTTGGGAGCCTGAAGGCAGCCCCACATCACCTGGGCTCTGAAGGCAGGGAAGAGGAGGAGCCTCCGAGGGCACCCATGGGGCTGATAGGAGAGGAGGGGACCTGGTGCCATGGGGCAGCCATGAGGCGGGACCTGGGCTGAGGTCAAGGGAGACAGGAGGAGGGAGCCCTGGCTGAATTCTTTGCACCTTTGGGGGAAGAGGTTGTGTTGAAGAAACAGTTTCTGGGGCTTGTCAGCTCCCGGGCTCAGACATGGGGCTGCTAGCCCAGGGGCCTGCCTCCCCTGACCTTTCCCCCGGCCCCATCCTGCTCTCGCAGACACTTTCCCAGCACACTCCAGCAGATGTTGGTAGAGCAGCTTTGCTTACTCCTTCAGCCCCTGAAGGAGAGGTGATGCTCTGCAGTCCTGCCTGGGTGCTGCAGGTGCTGGGCATGGCTCCTGAACTGCTGGCTCTAAACTTGTGCAGCTTTTTATTTTTCTAATAAGGCTTTTGAAAATACACGGGAGGAGCAATAAATCCACTGGGGGCTCAAGACCCTGCTCACCACAACTGTTTCTCCTGAACCAGACCCACCATCTAACAAGAGCTTGTTTTTTCTATTTCTTGCAGTAATGTGGACACGGAGAAATTGTGCGGTAAGTAGGGTGATATTCCTGCCTCGGAGGGCTTCCTCTCTCTTAGGTCTACAGTGGTGCTTTGTGCACATCTGACCTGGGCAGGTTGGGCGGTCAAGTGGCATTGCCAGTCCCTCTGCCTGAATCCCAACACAGAGGGCAGCCGTGCTTTTCCCAAGGGGATGGGGATGCTTTTTCCCCTGGGGATAGGGAAGGACTCTTCATGTCAGTCTAGGTGGGAGCATGGCTATGGAGAGGAACACAAATTTCCCCCTGCAGTGGTGGGCTGTGTGTGGGAAGCAGCAGGCGCAAGGGAGGCAGAGATAGAGGTTGTCAGCAAGCTCACCATGGTCTTCTCTCCTGCTTCAGATTATTTCTCAACATATCTTGGAGAATACAGGAACGTGCTTTCTGCCCTGGAGGCTCTCAACTCTGCAGTCCTGGCAGCCATGGACAAAACCAAGCTGGTAAGGATGGGGCTGTGGGAGGGTGGTGGGGCAGGCAGGTGCATAACAGAAGCTGTGGTGATCTTAGCCGCTTGCTTAGTGTTTAACTTAAGTGTCAGAGGCAGCAAATGTGGTACCTCCCAGATCAATGGAGTTGCCAGTGTGTGCTTCAGTTGTCTCCACGTGCAGTTTGTGCCACAGAAGCACAGCCTGCAGCATGCCTGGATGAGGGGTAGCCGTGTGGGGCTGGAGAAGAAGGGCTAGTGCTTTTGTGCTCTGGAGACGTCCTCTTCCTTGTAATACTCTGGCAGCAGCTGTTTCAACAGCTCTTTGCAGATTACTTTCAGGGTCCTGCCTGGGGACACTGTTTCTGGGAGCATTGCTGATAACGTATATGTCGTGTCTCTGAGCCAAAGCAAGGTCTTTTCCACAGAGTAGTGTAGTGTGAAATGGGAACTCTGGGGTCGAGCCAGCTCTGGACCGACCCCAGCAGCTTCTGCTCAGCAAAGCCTGTGCTCACAGTGACAAAAACTGGCTGCTGGAGAGGGACCAGGAGCCACTGCGGCAGGAGGGCCGCTTTGGGAAACAGCGAGGCACTTGGAGAAGGTAGGAAATGGTGAAATTCATTGACTCTCAGCCTTGTGCCGAGTTCATCCCTGCAGTGAATGCTCTCCCTCTCCCTGCAGCTTCTGCTGATGGGAGGCAGATTGGAGGCTGCTAATTGGAGCAAGCAGCCTCCTGCTTTGTGAGCCCCCCTGTCTCTGTGTCGGAAAGCAGAGTTCTGCAGTGCACAGCATTGCAGGCTAAATATAGCTGCGAAAGAGCAGTGGGCATTACTGGAAGGGACCCTCCTTGGGGACCAGCAGTCCCCTTTGCATCTGAAATGTATTAAATGGTTTAGCTGTGTGCTTGGGGTTAAAGCTGTTTTACAGCCATGGGAAGAGATGGCCCTTTTGTTCCCTTTGATGTGGTGGTTCGATGCTTGGTAAGAAGCAGATGAAGGACATCATCCACATGCACACCGTCCACTGACCTATTGACAGGCAGAGAAGCAAAGAGGGACTGGTCCTGCTGTCAGCTCTGCAGAGTCATCAAAGTGGTGTTTGTGCCTCTAGTGTCAGTCACGATCTTGCCCTCTCTTTCAGTTTTCCTCTGGCCAGATCCAGCCTCAGCAGCATCTCCCTGTGCGTTGAGAAATTTCATGCCAGGAGAGGGAATCACTTGAAAATGCATTTTCTCTTTGTTTCAACTGCCTGGCCCCCTTCACAGTTATTAAATGCAAGTCCAGAGGGAGAGAATGAATCCCCTTCAGAGAGCTATGCTTTATTTCAGTTCTTTTCTGTTTTATTTTTTTTGGGGGTAATAAATTTGTGTATTCATGCATTTCTCCAAAGGACAGCGCAGTTACTCTCTGCTTCACGGTATTGGCATGAGGCATTCATTCACTTAATAGTTTCTGGTGCCACAGGTGTTCCCTGGAAAAGAGAAGCAGGTTTTCCCTGTTGAAAAAGATTTTTGTGGACTTGCTTTCCCACCACTTCTTGGATCTGCCCGGCAGGGTGCCAGGACAGCCCGATGTTCACAGCACTGCTCTCACCCAGCTGAGGTCTACACTGATCCGGGTGCTCTGATCCAGCCCTGAGTTCCTGGGTGCCCTGAAGCAGATACTGACTCTCCTGGGGAGTACCTCCCTGTGCTTCCCTGGTCCACTGGGCTCTGAGCTGGGGCGAAGGCAGGAGAGGGCAATGCTCCAACCCTGTGGTCAGGGCTCTTGCAGTGCTGTGGGAAATCTGCCGCTGTTGAGGCTCTGAGGCTGGCAGAGATGATAAATGCTGCATTCTTACCTGCTGTGACCTGAATGTATTCCCACATTTATATTTCCAGAACGGGACTTGATCTTGGGTTATTACGGGATTAGTGGGTTTATTAGGTTGGATTTTAGCCAAAGCTCACACCTCTCTGAGCCAGGGGAGGGGGCAGAGAACAGAGATTTCCCATATTACGTGTCTGTCCTTTATTTCTGTTGATTCAAACACCTCTAATGCCACCAGGGCTGAGAGCCCCAGTTTGTCAGAGAAACAACCTTCCTGGAAGAGCTGAATGAAACTTCATCCTGGGGAGCTGCTTTTGCTGGAGGTGCAGCCACGCTGTGCGCTGAGCAAATTGGAAGAGGTCTGCCTGCTCCATGGCCCTCACCATAAAGCTCTGCTTTCAGTGCAGGACTGTGGAGTCAACAGATGTTGAAGGATCTTCAGTCCCTGCCCATTTCTCCCCAGACTGTATTTAAGAGAGCTTTGTGTGACTCCTGAGGAGGCAGTGGTACCCGGACTAGGTAGAAGAAGGAGAAGGGGATCTCTGACTTGAGCTGGGTCTCACCCGTTGGACCACTACATCTCTTGGTAAGGGCATGGTCCATCTCTGGTAGATTTTACTTTACCTGCCACAGGCATGCTCACCCCTGCATCCTCCAGGTACTTACCTGCAGCTGTAAATAGGCTCACGTAAATATGAGCCCACTTTACAAGAAGGAAAATAGACAGAGAGCGTGAGCTGCTTTGTTAGTATAACAAAAGCAGAGCCTGGGAGATGTGCTTGGCTTGTTCAGACCATGCCAGGGCAGTGAGCTACAGGGAGGAGAGAGAGAGGGGAAACCAAAGCTCAGAGGGAATATGCTGTGGCTCTGTGTTTGGGAGCTGTGGTTTGAAGCAGTACTGCTGAAAGCCTTTTTTGATATTGAGGATTCCCACCTCCGTGTGTGTTGTCGTGGTCAATGCGGGCCAGGGTACCCGGCGTGGATCAATGGCGTGTTTCAGCGGCTGTCTCCTTGCTGGCAGGCTCCTCGATAACGCTGCCTGTCATGCACGTGGTTGACTGCAGGATAAACACTGTGATAAAGCATAGGAAATGTGAGCTGGGTTCATCCGTCTCACTGTGTAAGTGACTGCAATTACTGGAGGAAATAGTGTATGTGTGAGCAGCAAACCTGCTCGTGGTTTTTGTTACAGATCCACAGGTTGGCAGGAGGAAACCAAATGATTAGGTGTTCCTATGCTCCCATCCTTCCTCACTGGGTTGGTAAAACATGGTAAGGAAAAGCTGTCTTTTCAAGAAAAGAGGTTTTTTTTCTCCAAATTCTGTCATTCCTACTTCCATTTGTAAAATATAACTTGATAGCTATGCTGTAGTATACTAACTACAGCTTATCTTGTGGCTAAACTTTGCGTTTGCAATATAACAGCGTCAGAGTAAGAAGTAAGATGTGGAAATACCTTGGGGAACAGACTGATGTTTCTCACAGGGTACCTATATGCTAAAATCTCTCCATTCTTCAGTTTGCAGACGCTGCACACTAGCCCATAAATACCTCGCCAAGTCAGGCGCTCATATTTCTTCTTTGGCAGAAATAATGCGATCACCATTCTGTCCCAAGCTTAACTATCATCATAAGAAACTAATAAAACCTCTCAAAAGCGTAATTATGGCAGCTCTTGGCAACTTTGGGATTTTCATCTGGGTCAATGGAGCTGAAATACCAGTACATGACCGAAAAGCCTTGTCTCGTGCTTGCTGCATTATTTCCTCCGTGACTCCTTTCCAAGAGTCTTTGCAGAAAATTCTGTGCTGAGTGAGACAGAACATGTTTTTATTGAGCCTCTATTTACAGAGGGGTTTGAACTGTGTGGTGCAACACCTGACGAGGGTTTTGCTTGTTTGCCCCAAATTGAGGAGTGTAAAGGGGGCCGGGCAGCTGAACTGAAGGGAAGGTGCATTTTTTAATTGATTCCCTCCCTTGGCGTGAAGTTTTCCAAGTCAATGCAGAAGGGTGAAACAGCATTTGAGGCTCTCTTGAGAAATGGTTATTTCTATCCTTCTCTTCGGCGTGTTCCCCTGGGCGTGCTGTGTTTGACGAGGCGAGAGACAGGAGGCAGCTGGCTCGTCATGTGCAATGCTCACCTAAAACACTGACATGTCCACGTGGGATCCTGCTTTGCCCTTGTAAGGTGGGCTGGGGCGTGCTGGCATCGGGAGGATGGGGAGCCCTCTGCATGGTGAGCTTCAGGGCTGAGTCTCCTCTGAGCATGGCGTGCCTTGGGCTGGTAGTTGAGTTTTGGGGGGGTGCCATCTCAGGCAGGTGCCTGTGCCTGCATGTTTGGGGTGTAAGGACTGCACTGGGGTGAACTGCGGAGCTCAGGGCAGGCTGAAAGTGCCCCCTGCAGCCATGGCACGATGTCTGCGTGAGCAGCTGTCTGCTCCTGCAATAAAGTCCATCCAGCGACATCATCCACAAAGGAGAGCAGGATTAGGCCATCCTCAGGATGAAGGTTGAGAGGATGGGGAGTGCTGGGAGACTGGCTTGACGCCGGGGCTTCTCCCAGCACTTGGCCCTTCGAAGGGGAGCAATGCAGTTGGGGAGAAGCATCCGGCCCCCGTGCAAGGGGAAGCATCCATATGCGAAGGCTGTGGGGGCCGCAGCCAGCCCCAGCGGGGGGCTGGGGAGGATGCAGCAGAGATGGGAGCACCCCTCGTTAAGCGGGTCCACACGGCTGTGGAGGCTGCTTGTCCTGGGAAGTGCCCTCTGTGCAGAAAGAGAGGTGACACTGTTTGGATTTGGACCAACTCCTGAAATGAAATGGACTGTGCCCGGCCATGCGGTGGATGAATAATGTATCCTTTCTGCTGCACCCCAGTGGGGACTCAGTCAATTAGTATTCTTCACCTTTCTGAGGCTCGTCCTGGGGAGGTTTGAGCGTTGGTTGTTCCCCTGTAAGCAGGGGATGTGTGTCTGGGCTGGCAAGCGCAGAGGAGCGGCACTGGCAGGGTATCTTTGTGCCCTTGGGAGTGAGGAGGTGAAGGAGCGGGCAGGGGGAGCAGCAGAGTCCCTGCCTGGGCTCCCCAGCCCTGTGCTCTCCGTCTTCTGCGGCCATGGGGGAGGAAGGCTTGTGGGTGCAGGTGGGATGTTTGACTGGGGAAAGCCTGGAAATGCTGAGCTGGAGCTCAGCTTCCCACATCCGCATTGGCTTCGCTGCTGTTCTCTTCCTCTGGCAGAAAAACAAGATTCGCTTTCAAGCATGGATGAAGACCCATCGGTAATGTGGTGGCTGGGCAGAAGGCTCTGCTCGCCCAGGTGGTGGTGGGGTGTGGGGGGTGGCTGTGGCTGTCCTTTGCCCGCTCCAGCATGAGCCCAGAGCAGTGCTTTGGTAGATGAACACTCTCTCCCCTTCGTTTCCCCTCCTGGTCAGCTGCAGCCACGCCAGCAGCCCTAGGCAGACACAGCTCTGGGACTGGGCTGGTGGCTTGGCTGTGGTGCAGAGGAACCAGAAAACCATGTGGGGCTCAAGACCTTCCCCACTGTGCCCCCTCAACCAATTTTTGGCACCAGCATCAGAAGGGTTATGTCCATATGCTTTTGTGGAGAGCTGCTGCAATTCAAAATCCTCGGTTCTCCCATGTGTTGGAGAGAAACACAGTAGGAATTGGAAATATTTGACCTGAATAGTGTGGTAGCATTGCTGGAGTCTATTTTGGATGTGAAAGAGGGAGTTCACGGTGCTTGGGGGAGTGAAGGCAGCCTGGCTCCTGGTCTGTGCTGCAGCCTTGGGTGCATATGAGGGCACCATGGGGAAGGCAGAGGTGGCTCTGGTCCAGTCTGTCTCCTCGTCTTGTCAAGGAAAGGGGTTGACCTCTCCTGGTGGATGCTCCTGTGGAGCAACCAGCCCTCCTGCATGATGTGGAGACTCCTTCCTTGACCTCCCACTGCCAGTCCTGTCTCTCTTAATGCCCACGGTGATGTCCTATGGTTTCTTTGTCCCCTGAGGAACTGGGCATGGGAGCTGGCCATAGGGAAAAGAGTCTGCTGTGACAGCTGGGCAGTGCTTCCCAGCTGCTTCCTCCTTGCAACTCTCATCCTTTTCTAATCATCTGCTAAGCTAAGTGAGTTCACTAAAGCAGCAGCAAAGGCAAGTGAGTGCTTTTCTGCCCATTCAGCGAGCTGAACCGGCTCCGTGAAGCATCAACTGACCTTTATACCAGAATTGCAAAGAGTGAACTCAGTTCTCTGGTTTTCACTGGCTCGTACTACCCAGTGCTGAGCTGCTTTGGTGCCAAGATCAGAAATCACCTCCCATAGTAAAGTTGCTGCAGTGCAGGCGCCTTCTCCTCCCCAGGTCCTTCCTCCCACCCCTGTGGCTCCCTGCAGACCTTGGGGGTCCTGCTGTGCTGACTGCTGGAAGGAGCTTTTCTGCCTCCTGGAACAGCCCCATTCCCTGTGCTGGCAGCTGCAGACAGTGCATTCAAAGAGGACAGCTTTGCTGCAGTGCTCTGGACATGCACAGCCTCCAGCCTGGAGTGTCAGTGCTGGGCTGTAAACTGGCTGTACCCAGACAGTCGGCACGGCCTGAATTCACAGCATGAGCCACAGTTGTGTTGCTGGCCTGATCGGGCACAGACTTACTGGAGTGATGCTGGATAGGCACTGAAATAACCCAGAGTGTAAATGAAAAGCAGTTTACTTCTGGAGCATTTGAATCAACTTCGCACTCCTGCAGCAGTGCAGGAGCTGGCCCTCGGTCGCCACCGCCACTGCAGCTCTGCGTGGAGCAAGGCAGTGTTTCGGAGGCACTGCTTCTGCAGCAGGAGCTGTGCCCCGCTAGTGGGATGGTTTGAATGCATAGTCGTCATCTGCCTACTGAAATACCTTGCTCATGTACCATACTCCTGGTACTTGCCCTTTGCCATCCATGCGTGCTGGAAGGATGTGAGTGACGTGAGCCACTGAGCCTTCCCCCCGTGCTGCTGTGCCTCTCTCTGGGCTCACCAGGACCTGAATCTTGCAGCCTGTGCTGTGGAACAGTGTGTTTAACTCTAAGCACATCCTCTCAGGAAAGCCAGGAAACATTGAGGAGCCCCCTTACAGCACGATGTTACCCACCGCGTCCGTCCTGGTGTGGTCGGGTACCATCTGGAGGCTCTGCAAGGCCAAGTGGTGGAGCCCTGGGGAGCTTTGGTGGAGTAGCTTCAGTTGGAAGAGCAGCTCTGGGCAGCAGAACCATTCCATGTCCAGGGTTATCCAGCGCCCATCAGGGAGTCTGAAATCTGGCTGGGTGATAGTAACCTTGGTCATGGAGGTCTCCTTCATAGTCCATGGAGACAGAGCAGCATTGCTTCTTCAGCTGGATCACTGTCACGTTCTTCAAGGTCTTCAGCACTGAGGGGTTGTTGGGGCTGTCCATCAGCAAGCTGTGCAGGTAGCTAGAGATGAAGCTGCTAGCCACCCTGAGGTGATAGGTAGCCTTCCTCCAGGTCTGGCCCGGGCAGGCAGAGGTGACATGGGACACTCCTGCCCCTAACTGCATGGCCAGACCAGTGACTGCCGTAGGTGCAGAGGGAGAAGAACCCCATGTTAGCCATGTGCAGGGCTGGCACCCCAAAGCTCTCAAAAAGCACCTCTGCCAACTTTTCCCTGTTGGTGGAGGTGCAAGATGGGGAGTTGGCCATGAGCACTGGCTGTTCCTCCCAGAGAGCTTTCAGCCCACAGAAGAAGAGGTGGCCCCATGGATTTTCTGTGCTGAGTCCTCGATAATGCTGTGCTTGAGTGGGTCAGTCCTGGGTGCTACGGCGAAGCCTGCCGTGCTTTCAGTGGTAGTATCATGCCACTGGGTCTCCCATGGCCTGCCTGCACTGCAGGGATGCAGCAATATGGTCCTTAGCACAAACTTGGGCTGCTTCTGGCCTGCAGAGCCTGACCGGGTGAAGCTGCTGCCATTGTCTATGACAACTGCAGGCTTTGGCATGACTGGCACTCCTGAGGGACGCCCGGAAGGGAGGAAGAGCCTCACCCTGCAGTGGAACAAGAGGAGTCACACGGGAGCAAATCAGGCACAGGTACCTGCTCTGCAAGGGAGACCGTGGCTCAGCCCCAGCGGAGGCCAACTGTGCCTGCCCCGGAAGTGTCTATCTCTGGGTACGTGCCTCAGCCTTTCTTCCTGTCTCCTTGCTCCCTGCCTCGCTGAGCATCCCTCCTTGGGTACTTCGTCTGCATCCTTGGGGGCCTGAGGTTTTCTCCAGGCCCTTGGGTGTCTAACAGTGCAAGGACAAAACTCCAGGTGGTTTTAAGGAAGCAAGTGAAAACTGGACGAAAAAGTAGAGGTTGGAGCAGGCTCCAGGGAATGCTGCTGTCAGCGGAGCCCATAGCGTGTGGAAAGGAGTCGTGTTCTGGGAAGCAGCTGTTCAGTGTACCCAGATTTTTGCCCTAGAGGATCTGTGGTCACAGCTAGCAAAGGATGGAATTTGGGGCGCCTGTGTGTGTGTCCAGGTACTTCCCCAGCTCTCTGCTTCTTGGACGTGCTCCTTGGGGCATGGTGCGCATCCTGACCCACTGTTTGAGTGCCCTCCAGGCCAGTTTGTGTTCTTGCCGGGATGCACGGTGACCCTTTCACTCTCCCTAGCACTTATTTGTGTGCCGCCCCTGGACCCGCCTTTACATGCTCCCAGCACTAACGCCCAATGGTGTGCATGTTGCACATCAGACCAGGAAGAAGGGTGGTGAGTAAAAGGCACACAGCCCCGTGTTCCTACCGGATACCCCTCCAGCACCGTAGGGCAGATAGGCTGGGGCTGGCAGGGGCTGTCACTCATGCTTGATGGGTGACATGGGGACAGGCTGTGGGTTGGCCCCAAGTGCAAGCACACATCAGAAATTCAGGAGGGATCTTTTCCGATCGGAGCAGAGAGGTGTGGTGCTGTCTTCCCAGGGAGACAGGGCATGAAACCAGCCCGCTGCCCTGCCCTCCAAGTGGTGGGGTGCTCCCTGGAAGGGGCTGTCTGCGCCTGGGGGGCAGCTGCAGGCTCTCAGCCCCGCCAGCCTTGTCCCAAGAGCCCTGGTGCAAGCAGAGCAGTGTGTGAACTGTTGGGTGCAGCAAGGGATGCTCTGCCTGCCCCGGAGCCCTCCTCGAAGCTGGGGGCTGTTTCTGCAAGTGGCCTTTACCTTGCAGCTTGGGAGCGTCCATCTGTGGTCCTCCACAGCTCCTGGGGGCTGTGGGTGCTGGGGCTGGGATGGAGGGGGTCGTGCTGTGCATTCCCTGTTGTGGCCTCACAGGTGTGCACCCAGAGGATGCTTTTGTCCAACAGTGTCATCGTACCTACAATAGCTAAAAATTTGATTGGAATCCACCCCGTTGGGTTTATTTAAGGGCAAACCCCTTCCAGATGCGGCTCTGCTCCACCAGCGCAGCGCTGGAGGCATCTGACAGATCCTCTCCCCTTCCTCACAGAGGTACGAGACCTCCTCGAAGATGGAGCAGTTCCTGACCCGTTTCCTGCTGCGGGAAACCATGCACCAGCTGCAGTCCCTGCAGGCCTCGCTCGAATGTGCTGTTGACACCATGGAGGAACAGGCAGGACGGGAGAGGTAATGGGGTGGGACATGCTGGGGCTTCCCCTCTCCACGCCACTGGTTGTGGGGGGCAGGACTCACGGGTCCCCCTGGGAGGGACATCTGGGAGCAGGATCTGCCCTTTCGAAGCCCGCTGTGAAGCTGACCCGTATAGTGAATGACTTCAACCCCTCCTTCTGCATTTTACTCTTTCAGAAAGGACATAAAGAAATCTGAGACCTCGGTTGGCCTGAAGTCGGGGAGACGATGTGGGCGCAGAGGACAGAAAAATGTCTGTCTGTCTCCAACGGACCCCTATTCCGGGATGCTAACGACAGGTATCTGCAGCCTGGCCATCCCTTGGGTTGGTGTCTCTGCCCCACTGGAGTCTGGAGAGGGTGTGGGAACAGCAGCAAGGGTCAGCGGGGGCTTGTCTGGAACGCAGCCTGGACCACTGCACACAGATGCCAGCAGGAGCTTCTGTGGGATGTTTTATTTTTTGAGCAGTGGGAAAAATTTCAGGAGAAAAATAAATTTTATGGTTTAAACTAGAGGTTTAGAAGCTTTTTGTAGTTTTCTGGGTCTTGAGCAAGCTTTTCAAGTGACAAAAGCAAGCTTTTTTGGTGACATCTCCCTGCCCTTCCTCGTGCAGGCGTTTGTGTTGAAGACAACAGCCAGTGGATGGCACAGATCAATAGGCTCCAGCAGCTCATCGAGAAGCTGGAGTGCAAGGTGTGTGGCAGAGGGGAGGCGGGCTGGGGGCTGCCCCACAGCTCGGCACTGGCCAGGTCGGTCCTGGGATGTCTCCCTGTGCCAACAGCCCTGATATTCGGTCCTGGCATCGTTACAGAGCTCCACCCATTCCCCAGGCCCAGGCTTGCAAAGCTGCTCAGCCCTGGCTGTGTCCACAGCCCCCCTTCTCCTCTCAGCTCTGCTGACCCTCCCCTGGCTTCTCCATGGCCCGTACTGATCTGGCAAGTCAGTCCGGACCCACTGAGCCCCACAGGTGTGCACGGCGCATCCCTGTTCTCCCCCAGGTACCCAAAGGAATGTCCCCAGAGCAGTACCCATCTGTCACGCTGAGCTGGGCTGGGTTGTGGGTCACTGCTACATTTTATCTTGTCGCAAAGTTCTCCCAGTAACGATGATTTTTCCTGTGCTGTTAAATGCAGAGCCCACGCCTGGAGCCGCTGAAGGAGGAAGCGATGTGCAAAGGAAGAGATGCAGTAAGTCCCTGTCCTGCTCCTTGTTTGCAGGTGTGCACAGATTCCCTCTTTTGCACACACATGTGTGCTTGCACAGCCCCTGTGCCTTGAGACTGGAGTCACCTGGGTGAGCTGCTGGCTTTGGTGTGGCGGGGGGTCTGCTGCCCGGCGATGCAGCGGGAGGAGAGTCAGAGCTGTGAGCTGGGCATGGGACCATCCACAGGGCAAATGCAGCTCTGTCAGGTCCATGAAAGCCCCGGGCAGTGCCCCTGGCCAGCCCAGAGGAAGGCAACACTCTGCTTGTGAGTGCCCAAATCACCCAGATTTGCGCCGAGCGCCCACAGACCACGCAGAGCCCCTGTGGAAGGGTCCCGAGGCCCCTTTCTACTGGGTGAAGGACACAGGGAACTGCAGCAGCCCCAAAGCAGGACCCTGCCACCGGGGGATGGAGCATCTCCTGTTGGTGCGGTCCTTATTGTAAAGGCAACCTGCCCAGGTAGGATGAAGCCACTTTATGTTGGTGGTGTCCCCAGCATTGTGGTGCCAGCCCCTTCTTGCGGCTTCCCCTGTGGCGCTGTGCTTGTCCCGCACTGCCTTGTCCCGCAGCAGGTGGGAGTAGGGAGGGCAGGAGGGGCTGATTAGTCCCTGATGCCGTTCTCTGTTGTCCCTTCACAGCACATCCTAGTGGCGAAGAGGCAGATCTCGGTGGCGACAAGCGGCATTGAGGAGTTTCGCCAGGCGTTCAGGTCCTACACGGAGGTCACCGCTGGGCAGAGCAGCTGCCTGCAGTAAGTGCGTCAGGCGGCAGGGTTGGTTGTGGTGTGGCTCACCCAAAAAAGGGCTTTTAACATGGCACCCTTGGGGGACAAAAAGGTTTTTTTGTGGAGTATTTTGTGTGCTGGTCAGTGCAAGGGTGGGCTCGGCACACAGAAGTTTGGCCTTTCAGAGAGGATGAGATAGTGTCACAGCTGCATCAGTGCCTCTGCCTTCAGTCCTGTCCCATCTCCTGCTGCAGGTACTCCCGGCAAGAACCGCTTGTCAGTGTCTGGCAAGGAGCAGGGTGGGTTTTACACTGGTGGGAATGTCTGTGGCCTGCACACATAAGCGAGTGCATGCATTCCTCCAGCACTGAA
Organism: Charadrius vociferus; assembly: GCF_000708025.1. Classification (NCBI taxonomy): domain Eukaryota; kingdom Metazoa; phylum Chordata; class Aves; order Charadriiformes; family Charadriidae; genus Charadrius; species Charadrius vociferus. The sequence continues at coordinate 831,012 of NW_009650082.1, read as the reverse complement.
GGACTTGAAAGTAATAGAGGAAAAGTCAAAGGGAGAGTTCATGCCAGAGCATTGCTTCATGTGTAGTGTGTGTAGTGCTGCTGGGAAGCAGCCGTGAACACCTGAAGCTAACCCCTGCGTGACACCAAGGCTCTGCCCCCCAGCACCGCTCCGGGGCTCCAAACAGAGCTGAGGATGGAGCCTGGGTCTGACTCCAATGATGTGCCACTGCCAGCGTGCCTCTGGACACTGCACAGCTGCTCTGTGAGAGGTGCTTGCCTTCTCCCACGGGAGATTTCAGGCCGCTTTCAGTGGGAAATGTTCATTCTGTTCCCATTTAAAGTGTTGTTTTTTAGCTCTTCAGTTCCAATAGCACAAAATTGCATTTTCAGTCCAAACAAAAGGAATATACTTGTTTTGACACGTGTGGCGGAGAGAATGGTATTTTTTTCATTGGAATTGATGGGCTTTTCTGTCAGAAGAACTATTAGTGTAGACAACTGGGTAGCATTGCATGGGCAGGCTCTCCATCTGAGTGGAAAGCTGGAGCAAAGCCTGGGGAGGCTCCGCTGTCCTGGTTCATGCCAGGGAATTGCAAAGCGTGTTGTGGCCCCCGCGCAGGGGGACACAGCCTCCGAGCTGCTGGGTGACTTGCTTTGCTCTCCCCCTGCCCAGGGCTTGGTCCCTTCCTGCAGCCCTTAGCAGCAGCTGGAGGAAACATTCATCCTCAGCTGGAATTAATGATGCTGCAGCCAAGTGCAGATGGTTCCCCCGGCCCTGTACCCTGAGCCTTGCTCTCTCACCTCCCTCCATCTTCCCATGGATGGGAGAAAGCCCCATCCTCTTTCTCTGGCAGGAGGGAGTGTAAGAAGCCAAGGTGAAACGGCATCACTTTGGGCGGCAGTGAGATGCAGTTTTATGCTGTGGTCTCAGCTTCTTGCACTTGTGCCTCAGTTTTGCTGTGTGTGAGGGGTACGGGGTGACACACACCTACTCCAGAGGGCTGGAAGGACGAGCTCCTTCGTCAGGCTGTGTGCTGCAGTGCTAGGGATGTGCTGAGAAACACTTAATAAAACACTGAACTTGCTGCTTTCTGGGCAGCAGCAAGGACCAGTTTAATAGCTGTAAAGCTCCTCTGCTGCCTGGCTGCAGGAACTGTGAAGCACGAAGGATTTGGGTTTGGGATCCCCTGGAGCCATGTGCTGGCCCCAGCAGCCACAAATTGTGGGTGCATCCAAACTGCTCTTTGAAAGCCTCGTGGTGAGGCTCATGTGCAGTCCTGTGCCCCTCGCTCACGGAGCTGGCGAGTCCTGTGTGGCTGTGCTATGGCAGCTTGCCGGGCCCCGTCTCAGGGTCGCTCCTGTCCCCGCAGCGTGTCCGCCTGCAAGCTGACGGACGAGGCCTGCTTCATCCTTTACGAGTTCTGGCAGGACGTGACTTCGTGGAGAAGGTTGGAGTCTTTCCTTGTGCGGGGCTGGGTGCGGATGCTCTGGGTGGGGGGGCTGAAAGGGGACCCCACTGCTCCCCCTCCTTGTGCAGCCCGTCCTGCTGCTGAGGCCGCTCAGCCCAGTGTGCCCCTGGGGCTGTTTGCAGTGGAGATGGGGGTGAACACCCCGATAAGGGATGTGGGGCAGGAGTGGATGTCCTGCGCCGAGTGGTGCAAAAGCAGTCCTGTCCCCCCATGCGTGGGTGGGGGTCCCCGTGCTCTCCTACAACCGCGAGGCACGCACAACCCCTGCACCCTCCTGACCCTGCACGCTGTTTTGCAGCCACTTGCAGTCCAGCTGCAGCAAGACTTTCCAGCGGTCCATCATCAGCTTGCTGGAGTCCCCGGAGCTGCTGACCACCATGCTCTTCCCAGGTGAGGGGGGCCATGGGGCCATCCTGGGGGGACTGCGGGACCCCCACAGTCCCACGCTGCTGCTCCGGGTGTTCTGCAGAGAGTGGGAGAAGTGCAGGGAACAGGTGCCTTGACTCCCTCCAGAGGAGAAAATTGGTTTGGGAGTTACCTAAATTGTGTTTTTTTGAAGCAGAGGGAGACCCGTTTCCCCCGGCAGGTTTGACTGTGTGTGCTGGCAGCGCTGCGGTGCCTCTCCCCTGCCTGGGGACAGCTGAGCAGCGATGGGCACTTCCCGGGCAGCAGATCTGCTGAGCCCTGTCTTGAATACACCCAATGCCTCGTTATACCTCACCTGAGCCCCCTCTCCAAAGCACTGGCCCTCCAGTGGCTGCGGCCCACTTTCATTTTATAGCTCTGTGGTGCTGAGGCAGGGGAGAGACCAGCTCAGGGAAAACGCCCGTTCCCCAGGGTACTTGTAGAAATCTGACCAAGACGTAAGGAACTGGGAGAGCTTGGTGATGGGTAAGACCAAATTAAGCCCTAGTTTGCTATCACTTCTGGGTCTTGTATAAAATAACATGGAACGCAGATCTATTTGGACTGAATCCCATGCCAGCAGTGCTCCTGCTGAGCCGCTGCTCCCACTGACCACGTTCCCAGTGCTGTTCTGCAGCGGTCACCGCAGCTCGAGCAGATCGGCCATCTCCAGGCGATGCCATGGCCGAGCTCCCCAGCCCGAGGCAGTGGGTGCTTCAGAGCCAGGTGCCAGGGACCTGCGGGAACCCCAGGCAGGGCCAGATCCCCTATCTCTGTCACCCCTACCCTTGTTTAACACAGACTGTGTGTCCCTGACCCTTTCCCCTCTCTCCGCAGCCTCCTGGTGGATCATGAACAACAACTGACCCCGGGCAGCTGCTTCCAGGACACCATCAGCATGCGGAAGGATGGGGAGCCTTCGGCACAGCCATCGCCTTCCCTCGCGTTCGTCACCTCCCTGTCCCTCATCCCCTCCTGTGGTCCAGCGGAGGCTGCCTGCCCATGGTCCCTGGCAGTGTTTTACCCTTTTGCTCTGTTCATGTTAATTTATTTATTCCGCCCACCAGGACAATCTTTGTGCTGCCCAGGGGGCAGCCGGGCACCCCCAGCAGCACTCGTGGGCGCTGTGTTTGGGGGTGTCAGCCTGCCCCTTGGGGAGCACTGCATCCCCGCAGCCCTCAGCCCTTCTCCCACCCCGGCTCCTCTTCCAACAGGCTGAGGCTCCACAGGGGCCCGGGAGGGGCTGGGGGATGTGGCTCTGCCCAGCGATGGCATCCCTGTGCTTGGCACACTAGAGCCACCCGGGGTCAGCAGTGGCTCTGCCCGGGGACCCAGGCCACCTTGTACGGATTGTGAATCGTGTTTTATAGAAAACAAAGATAATGAAGTATTTCTGGCAAGGCCTGCCAGACCTGGCTGCAGCCATTGCGATGGTGTTGAGACTGGAGTCGTGCTCCCCCAGCTGTGCCCATGGCTCTGCACGTCCCCCCAATAAACCACTCCGCACCTCCCGGGGAAGGCGAGCGTGGCTCATAGCTCTGTTGCTTCATCCTGTGGCTCAATTAACATAAACCAGAGTTGGCCCTGGTTCAGTGCTGCCAAAAGGAGCTTGTAGCTGGATTAATACTGACGCGGGGGCAGTCATGAGAGGAGCGGGGAAGCCCCAGGGGCTGGAGCAGAGCAAAGCCCACCTGGGTTGGGGGTCGCACTCCGGGTTTCCCTGTGGCGCTGCAGAAGCGGATCCTCAGCTGAGCTGCTGTAGAATGCGCTGGCGTGACCAGCACGGAGCAAGCGCTACCACGGGTGAGCGAGGCCGGGCAGGGAATACCCTCAGGCAACTGCCTCCTGGCAGAGAAGATACCACTGTGCTTGCACCCTGCCTGTTCCCGACACCCGGTGGGTTCGCCTGGCCCACCACGGGTACCCACCCCCTCTCCCGCCCTCCAACCTCTTTTCCTACTCACCGTGGGTACTGCTCCCAGAAACATTAATTTGACTGTTTATTCCCCAGTCCCCGGGTACAGTAATTAAAATGTAGTTAATCTGTGGCTGAAGGGGCAGTGGGTACAGCTCCATCCCGGGGACACTGCACACAAACTGCTGGACTTGTCTGGCACTGTGTCACCCCCGTCCCACGCTGGTACTGTGGGGCCACGGGGGGGGTGGTGCCAGGATTGGGGTGCTTGCATTGCCCCGGCAGGAGCTTCCCAGGGGCTCGCTGGGTTTGGGGGATTTGGCCGATGCCGGGAGTGATCTGCAGCGATGGCATCAGGAAAACTTGGGGGATGTGGGCGGGGGGCATGAGCAGCAGCCAGCGGTGCCAGCTCAGATGGGCCCCCTCAAACCCCATCCCACAGCAGGCTCGGGCACCCAGACAGCAAACACACCCCTCTCCCAGGGACGAGGTGAGCACAGAGCCTGACCAGTGTCCACGTGGCACCCCTCCTCCCAGTGCCCAATTACTTACCTAATTATTGATCAGTGCTAATTTCCCACGATGGGAGGTGACTCAGGGAGCTGCCAGACCAAGGGCCGTGTCCCACCCCATGAGCCACACACCAGACGGGCACTCTGGGCACGCAGAGCTGCAGCAGGCACTGGCTCTGGGCTTCAGGATTCCTGAGCTGCTGGCACAGCTGCTGCAAGGGACACCAGCAGCCTCCCCAGACCCCTGCTTGGTTTGACCCCCAACTTTGGGTTTCTTAACCACTGGCATGAGTGTTTTCAGTGAAATCCTCAGATTAGGCAAAGGTGTGCCCAGTGGGCGTCCTCCAGTGACCAGGGGACACAGGTCACTGTCATCCTGCTGCAACAGCACCTTGCAGGCTCTTCAGTGCTCTAATTTAAAAAAAAGCTCAGCTCAGAAAAGATCATCTTTAAACATCAATCAAACAAATCCCCAGAGGACCTGCAGCAGCAGCACCGCCGCAAGGGAGGCAGTTTTCATCCCCACAGCTCCCGTGGCCGAGGCCACAGCGTGGCAGCATTCCCCCAGAAACCCCGATGCTCCTTGGGAGGGAGGAAGGGGGAGCTGTACAATGAATATAGTCCTTTTATTGACTACTTTTGAGTAGAACAAACTAAATACATCTGTAACAGTTTAGGTTCCTTTATACAGTACATTAAATAAGTTATGCACAGGAATGAAGTAACAAATTTCTATTACAGAATTCAATGTCAAAAAAAATAGAAACCTCAACCCAATGTCTTCCCGTGTCCAAATTTCACATTTATCATTCCATGTTAAAAAAAAAAAAAAAAAAAGCAATCATTCTAATCATGACTGTTAGTATTTCATTCATTTACACTGGGGTTAACTTTAATACACGGCCATCAAAGTTGCATGAGAATTATGGAAGACGATCTATTTACAAGCAATTTCTTCCAGCCCTGCCCCGCTGCTCCTTCCGCATCCGACCTCGGGGCAGTTGGCCACCGCTGACCCACAGTGTTAGGTCAGGACTGCACTGAGGACTGGGACATCGCGACCCGACGTTATTTACCTGAGGCTGCTCCGAATCTGCACTGTGTCCCATTACGGCAGGAATGACCTTCAGTCCCCCGGGAGGGGAGTGGGGGTGCCAGGGCAGCCCCCAGCCCGGTGCTCTCGCCAGCCCAAAGCATTTGCCGCTCCTCCCCGCTCAGCACAGCATCCTCCTCCGTGCTCCACACTCGGGCACAGCAAATCCTCTTGAGCTTTGCCGCAGCGGCACGGACGGAGCCGTTTCCCCAGACCTTTGTGATGGGGCTGCTGCAGTTTAGGGCTCACCCTGCCGCCTCCATCTCTCCTGGGCTGAATATCTCTGTGCTGGTGACACCTCACTACTGCAGCAGGTCAGGGCGGCTGGAGTGCCACCCCCATTCATCCTGGCAGCACAGCACTGGCGAGCGCAGCTCCCAGGAGCCGTGTCCATGCAAAGGGCTCTGCTGCAGCCGGGAGCCCCAGCGCCGTCTCCTGGGGGACACTCCAGAGCTGTCTCAAACACCAGGCGACTTTGTAGCTTTTTTTTTTCCTTTTTTCTTCTCCTTTTTGCATAATAGAACCTTGCAGGCACGGGAATCACCCGCACTATCCCACGACAGCAGCTTCCAAAACAGCTTTTCCTAAGGGACAAAGCTGGTTCA
>NW_009650082.1:809864-824616 GCF_000708025.1 Charadrius vociferus | reverse complement strand
AGCTACACGCTGCAAACTCAATGAGGATTCATTACATCTCTATTATTTGCCTCCAATTGAAAAAGTGATCAAAAATAATTTGGGAATTACTCGCCTCATTGGGCTCCAGCCCAGCGATCGCACAGAAACAGTCACGGAAACACGGCTTTGCTGAATAGACGGTTTTCTGGAGCCCATTTGTGTGCAGCGTGGGAAATCGGTGCGGCTCCCCAGAGGGGACGTGTCCGTCCCTCCCACGGGCTGCGCCTCTGGCCACCTCCATGAAGCATCCGAGAGGAGCCCTGCTGTGCCCTGCAACAGCCCTTCTGAGGGTCAGCATCGCTGACTGGGTTTGCGCTGCCCCAAATCCCTCCTTTCATGCCGCTGCAGGGACTCTCCGAGCGATGGATCTCCCCAGGCTGACCACGGCATCCCCGCGGGACCTCACTCTCTGAGCCTGACTTTTCAGGACGGTCTCTGAAGGCTGGACGAGGCGGTGGTGTCTGCGCATCCCCGAGTGCCTCCCGGCATCAGAGCAGCACTGCAGGAGCCCCCCCGGGGCTGGGGGTAAGAACTGACATAGGACATCGAGTCCTGCGTTTATTTTAATAGTTTGGCCAACCCGTGTGAAGAGAACCGACTATAAATAACCCATCGCAATCGCGTGAGGATCTCTGTGGTTAAAAACAACGGTAGTAACTCTCAAACCAACAACTTCCATGCAGTGAAGAAAAAAAAAAAAAAAAAAAAGCTTTCTGCATAGCAAAATAACGGTGAGGTGGAAAGGGCAATAACCGCCCGCAACCAATCCAGATTTGCTCTGCACACTTTCCCCCAGCGAAGGTCCCACCCCGGGTAACACACAACTGTCTGTCCTGTCACAGAACGGGATTAAAACCAGACCATCCAGAAGCGACCGTCCATACTTCCCCGGTGCTGACATTTGGGTTAGAGCAGCCGAATCCTCTCCTCCCTCTCTGCAATCATCAGCTGCCGACCCGCAGGCAGGAGAAGAGAAGCGGGTTTGGCTTTTGCCACTGCACTGGAGGACGAGATGCTCCTGCTGGGAAATCGGCTCCGGTCTGTTCACTGCAACAACCGGCCAGCACGGCCCTCTGAGACACCGCTGCCCGGGAGCAAGGGGAAAAAAATAGATGTGTATTATGGAAGAAAGGTAGCTGAAGGAGGGGGCAGCTCAGACACCTCAGGAAAGGAGCCTGAGCACGTTTGACCCGTGAGGACGGGGCTCAGCATCTCCCACATGTGCCAGCAGTGCTCTCCACCGAGTCCAGGTCCCCCCGAGCAAGTGTTCGGCCTCCTCCAGGTCCCGAATGATGCTCTGGTACCCCCCTGCAGAGAGATGGGCACGCAGGCGCTGCGGGCAAGGCTGGCACCAGTTCTTCATGGGCCACAAAAGGAAAAAGGCAGAATAAGATGGCAAAGCCCGAGTGTCAGCGCTCCGAGGAGGCGGTGCGATGGGTCAAACGTCTCAATTGATACAAGTTGCTGTGGGGTTTTTTTCAGCTTAAAAAAAAAAAACCCTCAGGGAAACTAATCAAATGGACGGAAGCAAAACTTCCCCTTTAGAGTCCGTTCGTTTCTATTGCTGTCACGGATGCCGGGGTGGAGGACCGGGAGGTGGTGGCCGAAGTCTTCTCGAGGGCCGGGCTGCGCACGCCGTCGAGATGTTGCAGCCGCTGCAGGTCTCGCTGGCTTTGCGACCGCAGTTCCAGCAACTCTGCAAGACCAAAGACACCGCGCTTTAAAACGGGTTTAGTTTCCAAGAGCCGCAGGACGCTGCTGACTCAAGAGCTCTGGAGGGGACTGTTCATCCCCCCCCGGCCCAGATTTACCAATATTAAAATGAACAATCCATTAATGCCTGCTCTTTGCTGAGGGTACCAACGCCTGCTCTGCCCAAAACCGCCTGCCAGACTGCACCGGTCACATCCTCTCCCCTCGATCCACCCAAATGCACAGAGGAAACAGCAGGCAAAGACTAAAAAACACGATGCAGATGCTGCTATTTGGTCTTTTTATTTCCTGTTTTAAGCAGCTCTATTTTGGTATCGCTCCCAGCCAAGTGCTCTCCGCAGGGATTACAGCGCGCTGCACAGGCACCATTTGCTTTGCACCCTGCCTTGCCGCACAAGAGGTCGGAGCGGGCTAATTTGGAAAAGAAAAAAGCTCATTTGAAAGCTTCCCAGCCAGGTGGAAGCGCTGCCAGAGCTCAGGCTTCAATCTGGAAGCGGAGCTGGCCTCCGGGAGAGGCGTCAGCTGGTGGGCTTACGGCGTGCCACCGCTTCCTTCTGAGCGCGGGGGCACGGGGCCAGCGCCGGGAGCTGCGGCTGCAGCTGCTCCGAGGAGGGGAGGGGGCGGATTAGCTTTCCCCGCAGCTGGACTCGCGCGTTAGCGATCGCATACTGGGGAGGGCGAGTTCAGCTGCGGAAAAACAGCCTCCACCGGAGCCCGCCTGCCTCTAATCCTGCCCAACGCCGCACCTTTCGCTCGCCACCGCTTTTGCGACCGCAAGGAAAAAAAGCTGTTGAAGGAGGAAAGCGGGGTGTGGTGGGAGATGCTGGCTTGCATCGGACGGCCCTGTTGCGGGGAAGGGCAGCGAGATTCCCTGCTCCCGGGGTCTGCACCGGAGCCACCAGCTCCCGGTGATGATTTACGGGCTGGCAGCGAAGCGCCAAAGCGAGCTAGTCTGGAGCGAGCTGCTCCAGAGCCAGCGCGTCCCCGAGGCTCCTCGGTCTCCCGAGAGCAGCAGGACTCGTGACCGAAAAAAAAACCCCAACCGAAGCCTGCGGTAACTCTTGGAAAACTGGGTCACTGCTTTACAGCTGTTTATACTTCAAGTGGTGTTTTTAAACTGTATTTCAAAGGTTACACGGTGTGCCAGAATACGTGACAGCTTGTCAACGTGTCCTTTAGAGAAGAGCTCTGGGTGCTGGGGAGACGGGGCTCGTGCTGGCAGGGGGATGCTCGGCTGCGCCCGAGGTCCCGCACTGCTCCCCGGGACGGCCAGAGGAGGAGGAGGAGGAGGACACTCCTCTGGTATTCCCCTACGGAGAAATCATCGCTTGTCTCATTTCTTCCATGGCTTCTTGAGCAGTTCCACCCACTCCCATCATGTGTTTATGACTGGTGCATTTGTCGTTCAGTGATTTAATCAGGAAATAGTATAGACATTTCTCTAATACCATCTAATATTTACACGGTTCCTGCCGTGCGCAGGGACCGCGGCACCAGACCTTCCCGAGCCCTGGCCAGCAGGGTGAAGCCAAAGCCCGCAGGAGGAGGGGACGGCCCGGCTGCCCGCACAGTCCCAGCGGACATTAACTCCACATTCCCGTTGGATTTTTGCTTGGCCGAAATAAAACCTCCACTCTTGCATTTTGTGTGGAGAAATTAAAACAAGCAGTGAACCACACGTGGATGGGATGTGGCGGCACAGGAATTAGCCGTGCAATTCTCCTTGCCTAGTCTGGCTGAGATCTCCAAAGCTTAACGAAGTGAGATTCCAACTAAGCGACACTGAAGGTAATCAACGACTGAAGGAGTAGAAAGAAATTCTCTAAGAGACACCCTCACTCAGCAGGTGTTGCTGGCTATGATGCACTAAGAGTCATCCCTTCTTTTCCAATGTCTCATTAGGTGTTACGAGGCTTAGCGAGTTAATTAGGCTGATTCCCCCGCCAGCAAAATCAAAAGCAAAAGGTTTTCTTTAGGGGATCAATGCATCTTTTTAGTTATTGACTGGAGAGAGAGTTTTTAAAAGGGAAAAGGGACAGGGGACCCGCAGGCTCCGAGTCACTGCTGGGCAGGACCTGGAGACTTGTGAGTCTTTGGAAGTCCCTTCCTAGGCTGTCCCCGGCACCTTACCTCTGTAGACTCCTCCTGTTCATTAATCACTAAGAAAGCATCCTCGGTGGCCTGGCGCTTGGCATCCGCGATGGTCTGCTCCATCCGAGCCCTCTCGGAGGCAATCATCTCAAACGCCTTCTGCTCAGCCTCCGCCACCGCTTTCTGCACCTCCGACATGGCCTGGCGCTTCACCTCGTTCACGGCTTCTTCTGGAAGAAAAAAGCAGCTTCACCCACCTGCCCGAGGAGCGGGATGAGCCTCTGAGAGATGACAGAGAGGTCGGGACATGACGGTGGGGAGGGACAAAGGGACACGGTCAGGACCAGCATCACGACCGCTCCTGGGAGCGGCGGGGCCAGTGCCTCGCTGGCACTGGACAGAAGGAGCAGAGCCCTTCGGGAAACCCACGCTGGGGGCATGGGTAGCCAGATGTGCGCATCCTGGGGCGTTCCTGCAGCTGGGCTGCTCCAGTTTCCACAGAGCAAATCTGCAGCATCTGTGTTTACCTCAACCGATCCGGCAGAATCGCTCGCCGAGGTTACGAGCAAACACTTACCAGCTTTTTTCCATATCTCTTCAGTGACGTAGCCCGTGCCTGACCTGCTGCTGAACTCCCGCAACGAATCTGCTGGAATAAGGGACAGAGGGAAAGGTTGGCGAAGCCTCACTGCACCCGACTGCTGCCTCAGTGCCCGGCGGTACCTCGGCACATCGTGGCGCAGGGTAGAATTAACCAGCTAAAACTCAAAGCAGAGGATTCCTACAGTTAAAGCCATTCATCAAACACTCAGATGATAAATTACAACATTTAATTAGTGCCTTGCATAATTTATGACACTGTGTAACCCATTTCCATCTCCTGGTACTCTATAACAACAGACAAAGCTTATAAATACCTGCCATCGAACATCTGCGCTGCCCAGCGACTCTGAGCATCAATCTATACGTCCAGAAGTTTACATTAAAGTCAGCACTTCCCACTCCCGGGGGCAATTCAAAGGCTGATGGACAAACTGATGGACAAACCGTCCTGCAAGACCTCTTACGGTGCGAGGTGTAAACATCCCCCACCGCCCACGAGCCCGCGAAGAGCCTACATGACCTACGTGGCAGATGGGGACGGTCACACAGGGACCTAAACACGGACTGCAGTCACAGAGGGAAGCTTTGCAGCAGCCTCGTCCCGTGTTCCCTCTGCCTCCCTTATTTTACAGTAACTTTCTGAAGGGTCAAAACAAAGACTCATCCGATGTCAAAGGCCGGCGGGAGAAGAGAAGCACCCCAGGAAGGCGGTGAGGTTATTTAAGCCTGCGGCACACCTGGGGATGCTTCTTGATGGTTAACTGCACCTTCTCGCAACAGCAATGGAGCTTGAAAATCAGCCCGGGGGTTCCACCAGGGGAGAAAACATCAACAAGGTTCCCAATTTATAAAAACAAATAATTAAATTATATCACCTTTCACATGGATTTGTTCGTATATTAGTCACGATATACTTAAATACAGAAGAGCTCAATGCTGGCTGTGCTCCTCAGGTCGCCACGCATGCCCGGCCATCCCGCGGGCTCACCGCTGCTCTCCCTCGCGGCCGGGACCGCGGGCGCTCGGTTTCCAAGAAACTCAGATTAATATATTCTATTTTAGTTCCTCCTGCCTGTGTACTTGTTATTGTTTTCCCAGGAAATACTAATTCTCACTGTCTGGGAACTATCAAAACTTGTTCAATTGCAGTTAAATCCAGGCTGGGCTCTAATTTGGATGGTTCTTTTTGACACGCAGGAGGGTTAACTCTATTTTGTATGCAAAAAAGTTGAATGTATATAAAATCGAAAGTTTTAGTTTGACATTTATTATTGTTAGAAAACATCCATCTTCATTACTGAATGATCAGGGTTGGTTTTGGTTTGGGGTTTTTTTTTTTGTTTGTTGTTTTTTTTTAACATTTGATTTGCAGCAAATTTATTTGGATGGAAATCAGTATTACATCCAAATGCATAAAATCAGCATTTCCGACTTGTTTTTTCGTAAATGGTCAAGACCTCTGCAGACTGGAGGGGAAAAACAGTCAGCTTTAATAAAACTGAGTTGACTCATGATACAAAAATAGACTTAATAACTCAGGTAGTCGCTCTTACACTTACAGCAGTCTTCAGTATTTTTAGAATCAGTAGACCTTGACATTTAAAATCCTTTAGGCGAGACAGCCTGGAAGAGGAAGAGGGATGGAACCAACCATCTTCTGCCTTTTCATCCCCACCGGTTTCTCAGCTTTGAATGAACTTGGCTGGCTCCGGGCAGCCAGCACGGCTCAGCGATGAGGAAGACGCTCTCCTCCCGGCACCAGCAGAAGGTGCTGCTGCTGCCTAAAGGTGCCTTCAGACCGCAGCAAACGCTGCTTCCAGGAGCTCAGCCAGCTCCTGTCCCATGACTTGTCTCTCTTCAAAGCTTTGAGACCAGCAACGCGCTGCTTAAGTATTCCATTTATATTACCATTTGAATATACTATCATCACTTTATGCCTAATACAGCTTTGTCCTAATTACACACCTACTTTACAAGTCCCGGCACAGCACGCCCACCCCTCGCTTACCGCTGCCGATGGAGTCGGAGCTGCTGGGGCTGTGCTGCCTGGAGATGAGCTCGCCGCCTGCCTTCCGCGGCTCGGCCGTCTCGCTGCACCGCCTCTTCCAGTAGTTGAGCTCTTCCCGATCGGCCTCCTGACAGCGCCGCAGCACGGCCATGGAGCGCCGGGTCTTCTCCACCATCTCCATGATGCAGTTCAGTGCCTGCGGGGAGGAACGCGTTTTCAGTCTTGCTGACCGCTCATGAGGTCATCTCCCAAATTTCTTGTCGGAGGTACCACAGAGACCATCCCAGGAAGATGAAACACGAGGTCATTTCACAGGAACAGGCTCTGAGCACAGTATTTCGGATGATGCAGTATTCAGACAAGCGGGTAAGACTGGGTCCACACCCACACGGGCAATGCCAAGCAGCACCACCCGAGAAGGAGGTGATCCCACCTGCACCATGGGCCTTTGGTCACCACAGGAGGTTTAGGGCCGTGCTTCTATAGCTGGTGGTGAAAAACACCCACTTCCCTTTGGGAATAGGATGTCCACACAAGGGCTGGCTGTGATCCTGGTGCCAGCTCTCCATAACCACCATCCCAACTCATGAAACCTATGGGGCTTCTACTCCCCACGCCCCTAACCATCAGCTTTAGAGCACAAGCAAGCATGGGGTCTCGCTGCATTTGTGATCAGAGTTGAATTTCAGTCCCATGTCTTTGGGGGAAACACTCCAGCGAAGTGCTCGGATGAACAGCCTTGCTCAGAGGGAAAAAACACAAGACTGAAGAAAGTCTGCCAGGAGCACCAAATCTTGCTGTTGGTACCTAGTTGAGGCCCAAAAAAGGCTGGCGGCCCAGGGGAAAAAAAAAAAAAGAGTCTTTAAAAAATAATGTTGTGTTTACTTATTCCGTAAACTTCACATCCTTGCTGCACACAGCATATCCGCACGCTTGTCGGTGCAGTGCCGGCCTGGGCTGCTGCAGAAAAGACTCATGCAGAGACAAGGTTGGGTTTGGTTGCTCAGCCAGCCAGGGCAGTACATGGCCGCGCTCTGCAGGAGAAGCTCCCCAGCTCCAGACATGTCATCCGGAGTGATTTTGGCTTCCGCTGACCGCAGGCAGAGAACACCTGGCAGGAAAGTGCTACTGCTCCTATCTGCCCTCCCCACCATCCACCTTCTTGTGGTGGCTTGTTCCCTCTACAAGCCACTGGGAAAGTCTGGATATGGCATCAACAACAAGAAAATAACGAATTGGAGCAGGTGGAGCACTGGGTTGCTGCGTCCCACAGAGCTTCCCGCACCTCCTGCCGTTCCTTACGTGATCAAGATGCTTCCACTCGTCAGCCCACTCTCTCTCCGTTAGGCGGTGGTCCACCAGCTCGTCCTGGTATCCTCCATTCAAACCTGCAACAAACCACAGCCAGAAGAATGATTAGATGGACCAACTGCTTTCAGTGCTGGAGAGGGAAGGTGGCCCCAAAGCAATAATAAAAAGCTGTATTTCCAGCTACATATAGCTGGGATTTTAAAACACATCTCAAGGAGGTTGGCCCTACAGGGAAAATTCCACACCGGTGCTTTTATCCTTGTCTGTGTCACTGTCTCAGAAGTGCTACAATCCACTCCCGGGTCTGGATGTGACCTGCCGGGGGAGCTGGCTCCCTTATTGTACACCCACAGGAGCTCAGAGCTTGTGATACAGGCTGCCCCGGTGGAAACACAGCGTGCACCTCCCACACACCCCCGGGGAGAAACGGGGCGAGAGGCCAGGCTCTGCTCTCCTGCTTTAGTGATCTTGGAAAGGTTCATTTCTATTTCCCTGCCCTCCACTCTCGCCTGCTGGGTTGGCCATACTCAACTCGCACACTGGGTCCATCCTCCTCATCCTCGGTGGCTCCAGCCTTTACATGTATACAGGGCAATACAAACTCTCAATCTTCCCATTTTTAACCTCCCATGGTCAGTTGTTTTCTCCGAATTCCCTGCGAAAACTCTGCTGAGGATGTGCTCAGCATTATGGAGCTTTGGGTGCCAGTGGCCAAGCAGGGACCAACACCAAAGCTCAACTGCTGGACCTTCACAGCTCCTACAACTAAAAGCCCTCCGGGCTGTCTCACCAAGACTGCCGTGCCTGTCCCGAATCTCTCTGTGCTCCAACATCTTGCTGGGGTCCCTGTAGAGGTGGGAGGTCGCGATATCTTCCAAGGTGTAGTGCTGGAGGGGCGGTGGGGTGGGGTGGAACTGCCCTCCGGGGTTCATCAGGGGGATTGTCAGGGCAGGGCTGTGCCGAGGCGCGGGGCTGATGGTGCACACCCTCTTGGCCGGAGGCTCCGTCGGCAGCGGCTCCCTCTCAAAGCTGTTGTCTTCCCTTCTGCAACCGCACCGGCAGACAGAGGTATTCATTAGCACCGCATAGACATACCCGGAAAGGGAAAGACACAGACTTCGAAGCAGCAGAGTTTGGGCAGCGATGATCTTACCAGGGGGTAAAAAGAGGGAGCTAACCCAAATATGCTCAACTTGTGAGCAAATCCACGAAATGACCCCATCAAAGAAAAAGTTCAAGATGCCCGAGCGTTGTGATTCATCTTTCTGAGCATGACCAAATTAAAATTTCACAGTTTTTATAAATTGGAGGCATGCTCCACATAATTACGTAACAACTTTTAACTTGGAATAAAAAGTGGCGAAAATGAACCGCATCCTTCCCAGCCGAGAGTGCCTCCGCTCAGCGCCCGGGGAGGCGGAGAGCTGCTCAGCTCTCCAGCTCAGGAGAGAGCCACCTAAGAAGTCCCTCTGGGACAGAACCTGCCTGAAAGAGGATCCCAACCTGAACTCACAGCGCAGGAGGAGCAATCATCAGTGTCTTATTAACAGCCAGAATAGTCATTGGGAGTGGTAAGATCCTACGGTTTAGCCCTGGATGCTGCTTCAAGCTTTGACAGCAGCACAGTTGAAACAAAAGTCATGACTTCAAGAACTTAGCAGAGCGATGTAAGCTGGCGTAAGAGCGACGTTTTACCTGTCCGGACTGTGCCTCTTCCCATTCCCGTTCACCTCGATGAGCAGCTCGGAGGAGTCAGCGGGGGACGTGGTGTTCGTGTTCAGCACGATGTGCTCGTGCTGCGCCAGGTACTGGGAGGGCGTCTGCTTGGCAGCCCGGGCGCAGTGCAGCAGCTCTCTCTGCAGCAGCGGGAGGTTGGCCTGGAAAACAAGCGTGGGTCTGGTTCACGCAGGCTGCGGGCAGGCGTTTCCAGCCATCTGCAGAAGGTCTGCTCTACATATAATCCCTCAGAGCAGTAACACCTAGAGCCTGCGGCCCCCGCTCAGGATCCTCCAGCTCCCGGTGTCTGCGCTGTCAGATTTACCTGTATTTTCCCAAGAGCTGAGGACGACCTGACATGGGTGCACCCAAAACCCAAGCGTCGCGGGAAGCGCGCTGTGCTTCCAGCATCTAACCACCCCAGACACGGTCCGTACGCCAACACTTCAAATATCCTAGATCTGAACATTTGCAAAGTAGATTATAGGATCAGAAGCTGCCGAATGGAGCTTGGTTTGTCTCCTTTATCCCTAACATACAAGCAGACATATGTGGCACTCGTCGTAACGTTAGCTTTCCGCAAGCCAGTCCCACATGGCCACCACTACGGTCTGTGCAGTCTGTCTTGGACTTCAACAAAATTGCCGTGGTGCTCAAAACGAGAGCTTTCCCAGCAGTGATGTGCTGCCAAGCGGCACAGACCGGCACACAGAGTGTCAGCAAACCCCACCAGCTCCCTCTCACCTTCAGAAAGGGGATCACAAACGGCCGGAGGGGAAAGTTTGTCGCCTCTTGCAGCTTGCAGTGAAATTCCTCGATCGTCACCGTTGAGTTCTGGGAAAAGAAATTAAGAAATGAAATGACAATTTGTTCTTATTTTTAGACATGTGGGAAACAGCTCCAAATGAACAGAACTAGAAGGGAGACTGCATCTGCCACTACAGGACTGAATGTTTGCATCGGATCCTGCCTAACGCAGCCAAAAAGACTCAAGCCAATGGAGCAGAAATGTTGCACCAGGCGAAGGCTGAAGGCTGCGTGCAGCCGGGCGCTGCCCAGCCTAGCATCCTCCCAGCTCCGGGGTTGGGAGGCAGGGACCGGCTCCAGGAGGCAGCAGGACTAAGCCGGCATCTCCTGCACCCTGGCCAGGCAGCGGGGAGCCAGACAGCGATTCCAGCCGCTCAGAGCTGCACGCCTTCCTCTCCTCCTTCCTCCCTTCCAGCTCATCTCATCTAACCCACCCACCATCCACGAAGTCACCACCAGCCCGCTGCTCGCCCCACTAGCATGGTCCTCCCCTGGCTCAACCTTGCATCCCCCGCGGCCGTTTAGGCCGGGTGCTCCCAGGACAAGCAGCTTTTGATAACTCACACGTACAAAGTTCAGCCCTGCAGCAGTTACTGCAATCAGTGGTGAGAAAGACAGCTAGAGAAACCTGGAAAGCTCATCCTTTCCTTTCCAAAAGGGTAAGCTAAGACACTGCCCTACAGCCATAGGAATATATATGCCTTCCTTCTTCAGCAGCAGCCTTTTGCATCCAGTGCTTGAGCTCCTGAGGCCATGGACAGACCCCGTTTGCTCTGCCCACACCAACCCTGGAATGAGAAATACTCCAGGCTGCAGTCTAGCTACCTTTGCTGCCTGCTGAGCCCCAAAAGAAACCTGCCAAAAAGCAGAGGTCAGCTCAGGAATGGTGCTGGGTGCCACAGCGGAGCGCAGCCGGGCAGGCGGCGTGGTGCTGTGCTCCAGGGTCTCAGTCCAGGGTATGGGCTCGCACAGCATTTCTACCAGTCAGTTTGTATACCTGCAAATATCAGCCACAATTCCTCAGCAAGGCCTGGTCATTTGGCTTTCGAAGGGTGTTTTCAGCTCTCGATAGCTGCAAAAGGGCCTGAGGGTATACACGCACCACCGCCAACCCCAAAATCCAAGGGTGGGAGTACAGAAGGAGGGCAGAAGATGCATACAAGTTATTTACCAAGCCTTTTCCTGTAGCTGCACCTTCAGACTTTCACAAACAAAGAATCAACGCCTTTGGTAAGGCAGGCAAACGTGCGATCCGCAAAGCAGCAACACACCAGGAGCCCAGACCTACTATTTTGCAGGAGCAGCCTTCCCGTCCTCTGCAGACCTTGGCAACAGTCAACAGCACCGTGCTAGCGGGCTTGTTTAAGACATGCAGGAGCAGCCCATAAAGAGGAAAAAAAGCCCTTTAAATACGTTCACCACTCGTATCATAAATGAAATCTTTGAAACACCATGATATTCTCTGCACGCTTAGAACCACAGAATAGTTTGGGTTGGAAGAGACCTTTAAAGCCCATCTAGTCCAACCCCCTGCAACGAGCAGGGACGTCTTCCACCAGATCAGGTTGCTCAGAAGCAACTTGAGAGCAGAGAAGCGCTAAGAGCTTTCCAGAGCGAGCCCTTGCTAGCGCCAGGACCCAGTTCCCGACGGGCACCTCTGCTTTTTCCATTACACATGGAGTTTGAACACACTGAAGTCAGGGCAGCGCTAACGAAGCAGCGGCTGGAACTGGCATTTCTTTGTAAATTGATCTGCGGTCAGGGCCAGGCAATCACAAACCTGCATAAGCAAGAAAATACCTCTCTAGTACAAAACTACAGGCTCCTCCGAACTGTGTGAAAAAAGTTTCATTTATGAGAAAAAAAAGGGAGAAACCCAGCACAGCCTACGGCTTCCAGCGCGCCTGTGACACCAGACCTGTGGCCTTCACAGAAAAGCTTAATCCAAATCCTTCCAGGTTTTCTTAAGTTTAGCTGCACCCAAACTCATGCCAAAGCCAGTGGACAAACAGCTTTTTGAAGACACGAAAAAAAAAAAGTCAACCACTTTAGCAGAAAGCATTAAACGTTACAGAGTATTGCTGAGTCAACAGCTCTGCTCATAGAGACGTAAACAGATAATATTGGGTAACGTGGGCACGGGCTGGCGGCCAGCGTCCCATCGCCAAAGTGGTTTGGCAAAAGCGAAGCGGCCCGGGCCGCCGTGCGGTGCTTACCACTAACGCCAGGACGAGGGTCCGGACCTTCTCCCCGATCTCTGGCGAAATGTCGTTGCCGAACTGCTGCAGGGTGGTGAGGAAGCGCTTCAGCTTGCTGAGCTGCCGGGCGCCGCACGTGGCCGGGAGCTGCTGGTTCGTCAGCGAGGAGGAGGAGGATGAAGAAGGACCGTTGCTAAACCGCTGGGGTGGGGACGGTGCCCCGTTCAGCGTCGGGGGGGAATGGTTTATTCCATTGGGCACTGCAAATGGGAGACAGAAGCGTTACTGAGCATCAGATGGGCACGTCCCTGTGGTCCAGCGATTAAGAGGATCCATCTTCCACCCAAGAACCTGCTGCCGATGGTTAACTGCCGCGAGCAGACAGGGCAAGAGCTAGAAAAGGGGCTATGGGCAGAGCAGAGTCCGCAAGCAGTGCCGGAGGGCACCCAGCGATGGAGCTCTGAATACACGTGCCTTCTCCTCGACCTTCCCCTGCGCTTGGGGGGATGCTCTGCAGCCCCCGGCACCCGAGAACCACTCGCCCAGCCAAGGTGTGCGCAGGAGTTTTCCTTACGGGATCACTCGGATGTGATTTACACCACAGCAACTTCCCTGGCATTTCTCTCCTCCGCTCAGCGAGCTTCATTTCCAGGGCCATCGAACACCGACAGAATTAGGGCTCAGCGGAGCAGGGACACCTCCATTTGCGTGACACGGGGTCAGGCTGCAGGAAGCCCGTGCCGTGGCAGACCGACTCATGCCGTACACTCAGCCCAAGGAATTAAATGTGCTTTAGCTCAAAGTTTAGAGCCCTCAGCAAGAATTCCCGAGCAGCGTTTTCTGGTCTGCATCAGGCAGAAAATTACACCAGACGATCCAAGGATCCTTCCCAGCCCTGTCATTTACAGTAAGTCATCAGTGCTCGTTACAGCCGGGGTCCCAGGAGCAGATACTGCGGCTCAGGTGCCCCCACCTCGCCCCGAGGAGAGCCGACAGAATCCTGCCCCGCGGTGCTCGCCCGCCGTACCTCCCTGGGGATTTACAGGGAGTTTCGCAAACACAGTTGTTTTTTCCAACCTGGTCCCATCTGCAACTTTGCCTCCTGTAAGCGGCGAGCACGTCAAAACAGACCGAAGGGCTGGAAGTTTGGGAACTCGGCAAGGGATTAGAATAAATTGTTGACATCCCCGCGCTGCCGTTGTGCAATCTAAAGCCCTGTCTGAAGAGCAGCTGCGCGCTGGGGGCCCCAACTCAGTACAAACCCAGAATTTATAGGTGAAAAGTACATCATCGTCAACACAGTTTTAGCTGATCCACTGGGTTACCCTTAAAAGCCCAGCCCTGAATCCCTTATGGATGTAAGCACTGAAGAGAAGGCCACAAGCTCTAAAACCCATTTCAAATGATGGCATTCAGAGGAGAAGCACTGAAGCCACCCGGCAGAGCTGCTGCTCGCACGTGGGGCAGGGAAGGCGCATGCCGTGATGGTGCAGCAGCTTGTAACAAAAAAGATGCCGAAATTTCCACTGCAGCTTTGCAAGGACCACACCAAATCCTCATGACCCCAGTGAGGGTTTTTTTTTTGCAGAAGGCAGGAGGTACACGAACAGTTAAACCACTCTGGGGCACACCAGGGTGGGAGGCTGGAAAGGCTCCACGCACCTGGACCTGCCGTGGTGAGCGCAGGAGGGAACCTGAGAAGATTAACCAGAGTCAGTTACGATGCAAGGGAAAGATAAGGCTAAAGAGACCACCAAAGGTGGTTCCTGCTAACCAGGGGGTGACAGGCTCTTCTGGGGCATAACAAAGCCGTGTCCTTTCACAGGCAGAGATGTGACGAAACGAAGGCGAAGGCCGGGATTGAGAGGATGGAGCTGCAAAGGCAAAGGGAGCTCGTGCCTTTTTTTACGGAGCAGTGCAACCTGAAAAGCTGTCCACACCGGCTCCCCCAAAGCAGCAAAGGAACAGAGATGTCCTGCATGGGCTCGCAGGGTTAGCTACCGCGGGGTACCGGCAAACGCAGAGCTATGTGAAAGGCAAGGCTTCTGGCAATTACTCATAAAGAGTATTTATTTCACAATAAAACTGTTACGAATAGGGAGGAAAGCCGCCCAGAGAAGCTCCTCTCAAAACAGCAGAGCACTGCGCAGCTCTGCGCTCTCCGGCGGCCGCGACCAAAGCGCTTCACCCCCTTCTCTATCTTGCTTCCTCTTACTCTTTCAAATGAAAGGGTAGGGAGAGCAACGGGCTCTATTTATACCCCGGGAGAGGCAGGGGCTGCGCG
>NW_009650082.1:804019-809736 GCF_000708025.1 Charadrius vociferus | reverse complement strand
CGGAGGGGGGGCGCGGTGGCTGGGCGCGGGCCTGCCGTTAAACGCAGCCCCCGTAACCGCTCTCTGCGTTTTCAGGCTCACCCTGCCTGACCCTCCTGCAAACGGCGTTACCGCAGGGCGGCTGGCAGTTATCTGATCCCGCGCATCGCCAGGATCTGCTCCGCCACAGACCACAGAACCGGGCTGGGACCTCTATTTCCAGGTGAGAAGACAGCGATGAAGCAAGCGACGTGGCCTACCAAGATCAGTGGGATTACTGGGTTTGGGGAAAGGAGGATGCAAAATTCCTGGGAATATAAAAGTCATCATCTAGGGCTGCTCTGTTAAATTCTGCCTTAGGTCCTCAATAGTTGAAGGCTTTCGCTGTTCCTCCACAGCCTTCCTCCAGCGCGCTCCTCCTCCTCGCCTGCCCAAGCCCCGGGCTTTCACAAGGCAGGGCACACACCCGCTGACTCTGACCAAGACCTTTTGGCCTGACTCAGAAATAAAAAGGCAAGAATGAACTTCACCACAGGTTGCATCTCTCATCTCTCTTGGAAAGAGACAATTAAGTCATTTGCAATCAGCAGATTCAGGCTTCTTGGCCCTTAGCAGCGTGCCAAGCAACCTCATTGGAAAAATTAATTTCTGTCACTTTGCTAATGGTCTTTTTCTGCCTCAGCAAAAGGAGAGCCATTAAAAACCCCTCAGCGCATTAAGATGGGGACAACGTGTCTGGCGGGATAACCCGGGGGTTAGTGTGACTGCCAGCACCACGCAATACATCAGTGTGAGTCCCGAAAGAGGCTGGATTGTAAATCTCCGAAATCCATTGCCAGCGTGAAACTCTGAGATATCCCAGACACCGTCGGGGACAGCAAAGCAATGCAAAACCAGCGAGGGAGACGCTCAACACGGGGGAAAAGGGGTGAGGAGAGCCTGGAAAATACCTGCCACACGCAGGGGTCAGATAACTCCATGCCCAACAAAGCTTCGCTCCAGAATGATGCTTTTTAAAAGACATTACGCAGCTGAAATGTTGGCTAAGGGAGAAAAAAAAGAGTCTTTCTAGGCGCTAAGAAAAGGCTGTACGTCCATCCCACCCATGGAGTCACGTCTGAGCGACACCCTGTTAGAAGCAGAGGGTGCGAGGCTGCGCTACGGCCGGGCAGGGCAAGGATCTACCGCGGCTTAATAGCAAAGATTACAAAGCGAAGATGAAGAAAAGAGAAGCTGGATGGACAGCAAGGAATTTCTGAGGCTGGGAAATTAAAAAAGAAAAAAGAAAAAAAAAAAAAGGAAAACTTTCTAATCTCAGCTGCAGAAACTCTGCCTGCAAAGTGAGATACAGCAGAGCGCGAATTAACTCCTCGAAAAGATAGAGCGAAAAGCCTGGCTCTTGGCTCGTTTGAAGCCAACCTGATAAAGGACTTCAATTTCTTAAGGAATTTATGGCAGAAATCAAGGCTGCACCTGCAACGAGAGGGACTCAAGGCAGCACCGGGAGCAAGGCAGGGGGGGTAAGGGAGATTACAGACCCCATTACACGTCCTGAATATGTAGCAGAACGGCAGGAAAGCCCCAGTCCCCCCTTCCCGACAGCCGTGCAGCACGGCTAACGCTCCCCACGCTGGCGGGCAGCCCTGGCCCATGGCTGAGAGGCCCCGGTGACTTGTACAAGCAGAGCCTTTCCTCCCGGCTACAGCTGGTCCCAGAAAAAAGCAGTGTTACTGGGGTCTTACGTGCAGTCGGGGTGAAGGACACCGGGCGGGGGCCGCCGGGGTTCACGGGGGGCAGTGGCGGCATGTTGGGAGGAGAGGACCTGGACTGTATCTTCACTTCCACGGGCGATCCGGGCATCACTGGCACCCTCTTCTCACCAGCAACTGTACGAAGAGAAGGTGGTAAAGCTCAGTGACAGTCACGGACAACCATTTCCCTGCCCAGCACACCAAGTACAGTTGCGAGGGGAGGGAGGGCACACAAGGCTCCCGGGATGCAGCGGGAGTCCCGAGATGCTGCCGGGCAGGCTGCGGATGCCCGTGTTCACCATCCCAATCTCTCAACGGCATCTTCTCACCCCTCGTGCCTGAAGATGCTTCCTCAAAACATCTTTGCCTGTTTGCTTTGCTTTTCCTCCCCTGCCTAAGACCCCCTCGGCACTCTCCAGGCGCACCCACGCACACCTCGCCGGCGTGTACGGGGTGGCACCAGCGAGGGGTGCCGAGGTTTCACCCCCAGCCCTGCTCCCCTACCAGCAAAAACACGCTCCGAAGCCGCCACTTTGGCAAACAGCTCCCTGAGATCTTCAGCAGGTTTGCTTTTTTTAAAAAAAAAAACAACAACAAAACAACAAAACTCACAAATTAAGTGTTCCCACACCGCCTCTTGCGCCGGGGCGGTCCTCGCTGCCCAGCGCAGCCTTGTGCATAGACGCAGCCTCGCACGCGCCCCACGTTCACACTGCCTGGCCCCGACACGGCTTCTCCGGAGGACTCACCAGCTCGGAGCCATGCAGCAGCCACCCCGGTTTTTAGGTGGGTGCCGGCCCGGTGTGTAGGGAGCACCAGTGCAATGTTGGCGGCAGCTGTGCCAGCAAGCAACCAAAATCAGCACAGGGTTGTAGAAGTAAGCCAACATCGGCTATTCACATCCTCACCCCTGTGTGGAATCTCTAGTGTCTAATATAGCGCCGGCTCACACCACAGCTGCTTTTTCAGCCTCCAAGGGTCCATCCTGAGGCCCCAGGCTCTCCCAGCTCACCCAAACGGTGCGGCCACACTCCT
Organism: Charadrius vociferus; assembly: GCF_000708025.1. Classification (NCBI taxonomy): domain Eukaryota; kingdom Metazoa; phylum Chordata; class Aves; order Charadriiformes; family Charadriidae; genus Charadrius; species Charadrius vociferus. The sequence goes on along the minus strand of NW_009650082.1, from coordinate 806,971 downwards.
GGCTCCAGTTTGGCTGAAATCAGCCTCAAAAAGCATCCTCAGGGGAAAACAAGAGAAAACGAGGAAATAAGTGCTTACGCTTATGCACACGGGGGATTTTTTTCCAGGGTTTGTTTTTGGTTTTTTTTTTTTATTTTTAAAACGAGACAGCTCAGCAGACAAAGCCTGAGGATCTCCAAAAGCGCAGCTCCCATGGGAACCAACACCACACCACCACGGATGCTCCGTGCCGGTGGCTCCAGCACCCGCCTGGCTGCTGAGCTCACGACGCCGGATGATGCGACATGGCGAATTACCCCTCTGAGAACATACTGACTGCTCCCTGCTCCTTAGGCCACCACTTGCCTCATTCAATTAGCTCACTAATGAGTTGTGACCACGCTCCAGCATGTCCCTGTGCAGTAACACCAATGGGTTCCCAATGCACCCATCTGCACCCCGGCTCAGGGCACCAACGTGGTACAGACACTCATCTTTTACTTCTCTCCAGTGCAAGCAAGCCAGGCTTCAGACTGGTGATTTTTCTCAGGTAGTCGTCGGCTTTTGGCGAGCAGAAAAGTGCTGGAGCTTCAGGATGGCAGCCAAGTGCACCACTTTGGATGCAGGAGCTCACACACAAGCAAACATCACCACTCGGTGACGCGGCCGACGGGGGCACTGCTGAAAAGCGACACGTGCACAGGGCTCTGCATCACCCAGGCTCATGGAATAGTTTGGGTTGGAAGGAACCTTCAAAGGCCAACTAGTCCAACACCCCTGCCATGGCCACCTCCCACCAGCCCAGGTTGCTCACAGCCCTGTCCAACCTGGCCTTGAACACCTCCAGGGATGGGGCAGCCACAGCTTCTCGGGGCAACCTGCCCCAGGGGCTCACCACTCACACAGTCAACAATTTCTTCCTTTTTTCTTGTCTAAATCTCCCCTCTTCCAGTGTAAAACTGTTTCCCCTCGTCCCATCACTCCCCTCCCTGATCCAGAGTCCCTCCCCAGCTCTCCTGGAGCCCCTTTAGGCACTGGAAGGGGCTCTGAGGTCTCCCCTTTTTCGCCTTCTCTTCTCCAGGCTGAACCCCCCCAACTCTCCCAGCCTGTCCTCCCAGCAGAGGGGCTCCAGCCCTCCCAGCATCTCCAGGGCTTCCGCCGGCCCCGCTCCAACAGCTCCGTGTCCTTCTGCTGTTGGGACCCCCGAGCTGGAGGCAGTACACCAGGTGGGATCCCACCAGAGCGGAGCAGAGGGGCACAATCCCCTCCCTTGCCCTGCTGGCCACGCTGCTGGGGATGCAAGCCCAGGGTGCCGGTGGCTTTCCGGGCTGTGAGCACACATTGCCGGCTCATGTTGAGATTCTCCTCCACCAACACCCCCAAGTCCTTCTCAGGACTCTCTCAATCCATTCTCGACCCAGCCTGGATTTGTGCTTGGGATTGCCCTGACCTACATGCAGGACCCTGCACTCGGTCTTGTTGAACCTTATGAGGTTGGCACGGACCCACCTCTCCGGCCTGTCCAGGTCCCTCTGGGTGGCATCACTTCCCTCCAGCACATCGACCGCTCCACACTGCTTGGTGTTGTCCGCAAACGCCACCAAAGAGGAAAGGTATTAAAGCACATGCTGTAATCGAATCAAATTGGATTACGATCCAATTTGTAATCCACAGTTTTTACAAATATCTATCAGCTGTAAGACATTCCACTTTCAAGGTCTGGCAAAGCAATTAAATGCTGTATTCCCACAAAGCAGGGAAGCACCGAATAGATGGCAAAGTTTTGCACTGAAATACAACCACAAAACCTGCTACTTTGCAACTCCTGACAACAAAGATGCTGCTTTCGACAGCAGAGAAGAGGCGAACTGGCACCCGAGCCCTTCGTGCCGCTGGCCTGGAATCTGCTCCGCGAGCCACCAGCACCTGCTCTGCCGCCACGCGCCAGGCACGGGCTGGCTCATTTATTCTCCTTATGGCAAGGCATCGTTAACGCCAGCAAGGTAACAAATGAAGTTCATTAGTCCTAGCTTTTTTTCCCCAGCTTTTTTTTTTTTTTTTATTGTAATGCTGTTTGCAGGACCATCTATGGAAGTGGGAGCAGAGATGAACGCATGCTGAAAACCTATGGTTTCCTGCCATTTCAGTGCAGTCAGAATAAGTACAGTGGTGGGGCTGGAATCGCTATAAAACCTGTGTCCGTGATAATTCCATGGCAGGCAGTTTGTGTCTTTATTTAAACCTGCTTTCCAAAAAAAAAAAAAAAAAATTTCTAGGCTTTACTTTCATGAACAAAGTGGGGACCCACCAAACGCACTATTAATTTTAACATATAATAACCATATTAATATCATACTGTGAACTACTATTCACATACATTTGGTCCGACTTTCCAATGATTTAACGCTTACGTGCAGGCTCTGCCTGTCATATCCACGCACGAATATGATGTTCAGATGAATAACACCACATTGATGTAGGAACAGGACGTCACCCATGCACGTGGGTACCTACTCCAGCAGGTGAGTTCCTTGGCAAGAGCAGGAGGAGATGAACCCCTGCCGTTCCTCCCACTCGAAATAAATGCAGCAAAACACTCAAAGAGCCGTGTTTGGGCACAAAGTCAGGGGTGTTTCTAGCATGAAAAGTCTGAGTTCACTCACCCAAGCAGAGAAGGGAAATGTTGCTAAACGACCCAAATTTTTTTCAATCAAAGCAGCCCTAATTGTGCCTATCCGGCACTCGGTGCCAGCCGCCTGATGGCCATCAGGGGACAGAAACATGTTTGCTCAGAATACAGGAGTAATTGCAAAACCGACATGAGACGTGGTTCAGCTCTCTGCCCGCCTCTGTGCCTGCCCGGCTGCAGGGGCGCCATGGACAGCATCACATCGCCTCGCTCCCTGCCTGCCGCCAGCCCTTTCCTACCGCACACCCCCAAACCCAGCACATTGCCACCCCCCCGCCTCCTTT
>NW_009650082.1:795407-804001 GCF_000708025.1 Charadrius vociferus | reverse complement strand
AACGCCCTTCCCCAGGTGTGTATGGCCAACCTGATACTGCCGTGCTCTTGGGAGAAACAGAGCGTGAAACCAATCCTTAAGGTTTCTCCTCTTGTCTCCTAACACGCTCCTAGGGCACGTGAAGACAGCAGAACTAATTTGGTTCATTTACAGGGGGAGGAAAAAAGGTCACACGGAATTTATAACCCCAAAATAAAACCAGCTACTGCTGGGCTACTGCACCAGACACCAAAACCAAAGCCCACAAGAGGCCAACACCTTCTTTTCCGAGCTCACTCTGACAGATAAGAAGCAAAGAGGACTGTTAAATTTAAAAGCTTCCTGCTAACAACCTGGGGCATCTATAAATGCAGATAAAAAACATCTTTCTAAACCTCCTCATTTTTAGCCTAAACACATTCATTTAATGAGAGTCATGTGAGCAAACCAGACTGCGAAAGAGGACTTGAGTCAGCCTTGAGCTGACCCGGGGTAAAAATGAGCCAGCGAGATGGTCCCTGGGGAAACGCCGCCTTCCCGGCCTCTTTCTTCTGCATTTCACTGTTCAGAAATATTTACTGGCTCACCAATGGCAACATTTTGGTGCTGCCTCCAGCTGCACACAGAGGATGCCGAGATGCTCCTCAAAACGCCTGCAAGTCACTCCACCGGATCAGTCATCTGACATCGCACTAGAGTGTCAAGGGCTGTAAGAGATTATCGGATGATGCTCTAACGATAATAATTCTTGTCAATGACTGAATAGTCCAAGTGTCAGAGCAGGACATCTGCCTAAACTGGAAAAATTGGGTTGTTTTCCTTCAAAAGCACCTCCTTCCAAACCCTACTTGGACTTGGGAAACATTTACAACTGTTGTGCTGTTATTTTTCACGCAGTGCCTGCAGGACGCAGATTGAAGGTGTTTATGGCGTAACACTTTTGCCATCAAGCTGCCAAACGTCAAAACTTCACAGTGACAGACGCTCAGCTTTGCACCCAGGACCTGCAAAGGTTAACTGGGGAGAGAGGTGGCAGTGACGTGGCCACCCGGCCGGGCGGGAGAGCTGCCTTCCCGGCCTCGAACGCGCTGGAATTTCACCTGGGAAGACGATTCACTCAAGAGTAAAACAAAACCCGATCACAGAGATGCTGTTTTAGTCTTGGCTCGATGCAAGAACTTCATCTTCTCCAAAAGCCGATGAAGCCTGAACACCAGATTTCACAGCGATCGGAGTTACAGATTTCAGATGCTGCGAAGCTGCTGCCCGGGTAAGGACAGCTGTAGCCATACAGCACTTTATGCTGCGCGCCCTATATATTTGCGTGTCCCATTTAAGGAGCCCAGGTGTGCAAGAGATGAGAAAGCCCCAGAGCTTTGAACACACCTGAAACCCTTCAGCCCTCTGCTCTTCAGCGACTCGCCGAAAGGCCCCGGTTTTATCTGACTCTCTGCGTTGACTGTCAGTATGCACCACATTTCCTTTGCTGCTCCAGTTCTCATCCTGGCGTAACAAATTAAAAAGGAGCATATGTTAAGATTAAGTGCAGCTGATCGTTTTCTTAGGAAAATGAGAAAGAGCTAAGTGAGACAAGAGGAGAGCACGCCGGGAGAAAACCTGGGGTCTCGACTGGTCCTTGGAGAAGTCCCCCTCCTGTGCTCCCAGGGCACCGAGGCTCCAGCTCTCCAACACAGCAGCACATCGTAGAAGGGACAGTTTCAACACCCACTCGAGACAGATTTCATCATATTTATTCTCTTCTACCTACGGTGTTTAGTAAAAAGAGAGCGCTGCTGTGATAGGTAACCTCTGAAGAACGGCTAGCATTTACTCACATTATAAACTGTATAAAGAAGCTACTTTATGAATCTCTTCATGCCTGTGGGTTTGAGAAAAGGCAAAAGGCACAAGAAAAAAAAAAAGTGACAAGCGAGGGGGTATCTCAAGCACACTGGAATTTAAATTAATCCTTAAATGCCTTTGGCAATTAGAGAATAAACTAAGCCATGGAAAAGAAAAAAAACACTGCACGAGGAAAACTGGACGTTACCTTCCCCCAAAAGCAGGATAAGGAACCGGAGAAGACAGCCATGAATAACTCCGGGGCCAGACAGACACAAATGGTCTTCTCCATGTCCGCTCCCCAAAGTTTGACATAAAGTTCCAACAGACGGCAGAATAACATCAAGATGGGAGATTTATATTTACTAACAAAAAGCGGATCGTGAACCTGTCTTGCCATTCTTGCTGAGGCCATGACTCCCAGTTGAGTTTCCTGTATGCACGGTCGCATTTCAAAGAGGCGATGGGCAGTGATGCAGTGCCCGAGGCTGGCGGTGCTCCACTCTGCAGGAGGATGCTCAAGAGAACGCCTTGATCTGGCTGCGATGGCAGAGCCGTGAGCTTGCCGAGAGCAAGGCAAGAGAGAAAGAGCCACTGCTATGCTTTATATGAATTTACACCATAGCATCTGCATGGACACTGTTTAACACCATCTAGCAACCTCTGTGACGGAGCACACGGAGTACGTGCAGGCTCATAAACCCCACTACCAGCTCAAGACCGTAAAGCCTTTCCTCCTCCCTCATGGGAAATGGATTCAAATCTGTGGCTGGGTGTTTGGACGGCACATACAGCACAAACCTCGATATCTTCAAGCCATTTTTGATGCAGGCGTAGGATTCCCCTTAGATTCACTGTCGCGAGCGTTAGGAAGGAAGGAGGAACCTGCCTGGCCTGGGAGTGATTTTGTGGACCCCATTTATGAGTAAGCTGCTCGGAGCCTGACCTGCTTCTCACAAACCCGTTTGTCAGACTGGAGCGCTCCAGCTTTCTGTAGAAGTCAACACATGAAACATATTGGAAGAAATAAGAGAAAAACAGATTAAACATGAGACAGCACTGCATATCTGGCAGATACGCACAGGTAAGGGTTTGCTTTACCCTTCTGCAGCAGAGAGAGCAGATTCAAAAATCAGACCTTGCCAACAAGGCTTTGACCACTAAGGGGATTAATTGGAAGTCTGTAAATTAACAAAGTTTTGGTTTTAGTTGATGTCTTTTGAACAAAAGACTGTGTACGCGGGTTTGCCCAGTGGTTCAGAGTCTCAGAAGTGAGTGCGTAACAGTTTCATACAGAAAGAAGAGGTTTAATCAGAGCAGATGTTTTTGACTGTCATCTAGAAAAGGCAGAATACGCTCATAACCTAAAAAGTCACTCCTCACCTCAAAAAGTTAAGAGCTCAAAATTCCTACCCGCCTCTTGAGAGCAAAGGACTGGAGAACCGTCTCAGCAGCAGCAGCCCAGGTTAAGTCTTTGGTCACCCAGCAGCCGGGTCCGAGCTCGTTCTGGAGCCAAAAGATGCTCCCAAAGGCAATTCTGCCCAAAACACTGCAAGGGAGATAAGCCACACTCCAGACGCACCTCTCTTTCCGCTGGCCCTACAACCTCACACTCGGACCGGAGGCGTGAATCAAATCACCTACAAGTCAACAAGACGAACCCTTCCTAGAAACAGTCCCAGAGGCTCTCTTGCCCACCGTTTACACGGGTGAGAGTCTCTGGTTTAAGCTAACGCAATGCAAAGCTTGTCTAAACAGATAAAGAGACCATTTCAAACACACCTCGGTGCCCCCTCCAGTGGCAGGCAGGACCCTGCCTACAGCCCAGGAGAGCTGCTTTAAGATAAACAGCTCAACGAACAGTTCGGGAGAAAAAGCCAGGGAAATGGCCCAAACTCATCCATTCCAGCCCAACCGCGTCTGCGATGAAAAGGACGCGCTGCAGTTGGCTTGCGTCGCAGGGTTCCCTGTTGATAGTCTGAATGCAAACGAGAGGCAGCATCAGTGGAACCTGACCTGATAATGTAAATAGGGTGAAATGAAATATGGTTCGCCACCTCCCCAGCTTTGGCGAATGTTTATTTTGAATAACATGCTTATCTGCTCCAACTGCTCACCATCTGTTTTCAGTCTCCACCAAGCTAATATTTTTCACATTTAGGAACTGAGAAATGGGAAGAATTACATTTAAATTTTATTAACATCTTTCCTCCGCTCTAAGGTTGCCTTTCCCTCCCCTTGACGGCTCTAAGCCATCTGTGGAGCACCTTTGCCGTTCTCCAAGGCATGCAGATGAGAGGTTATCTACATGCAAAGCAAGAGTATCGTATCACTTCCAGAAGACGCCGTTTACTGCTACTCCACTGCAATCCCTCCATCACCTGCTTCCAGACAGCTTTCCCCAAGCTCCAACTGAAATCATGTCGTTGAGGAAAGAGCCGGTATTTTATCTTTTTGAAGCATCACTGCATCAAAGAGCGATGCGGGGGGGAGACTGAAGATAAGCATCGGAAACAAGGCACCCATACAGCAGTCTTCAGGGAAAAAAGCATGATTGGGTTAGTCCCAATTTGGTGGTGAGGGAGACTTTAAGAGGTTTGCAGTCAAGATTACATTTCTGTACAAATATTGACATTTTATTTGCACATAGGGTGGTTTGCAGAGCTCTCCCTTTGCTCGAGTCAATAAATGACAATTTACAACCAGAACTGGGAGACACGAGCGTGTCACATAAACGGGTCAGCAGCAAATGTTGGTCAGCTGAGGTCCTTCTCCGTCCTCCTCCCTCCACGCCAAAGCACGGAGTTGGCTAAGATAATACTATAGCATCTGTTGCAGTGGGTAACTTATGTTACTGTATGGATACTTCCTCCACTAAACGCAATCAGCCTATTTTTACCCTGTTTAGCTTGGGTTTACAGCACATCTAGGCTCCTGAGCTGTAAGATGCTGTGGGAGTGGAGAGGACTCGGCACCTCGCAGGAGAGCCTCGCATCAGACAGGAGGGAGCTGCTGAGCCTGGGATAGGCATTTTATAAATCAAAAATAAACGCGTGTATCTCCATTGCCATCTATTCCTCTCCCACACACAGCTGTTTCACTTTAAATCTCAATTCAATGTGAAACTCAGATAGAAGAACTTGAAAGAGCAAAGTATGTTATCGCTTGCAACCAGTCCAGAAAGCAGTTAATAAGGGAAATAAGATTAATAATTTATTCCTGAAGGCAGACTGCAGATCTTTATCTGCCCTGCCCTTCAGTGATTTTTACAAAACCCTATTAATGTGCCTGACTCTACAAACTCATCAGCAGCACAGGTTCTCTTCTGCTGCGTTCCCACCCAACACCGGCTCTGCCCTCGCCTCAGCCGCATCAGACCCATCCGCGCAAACCCACCCGCACGGCATCCCTGCCTCCTCAGCCCCTGCTTTCCTCTCGGTCCACAAACTCACACCAGGACCAGCGGTGCAAACCCACAGCTGCAAGATCCATCCCAAAAACTATCGCCTCCAACAGCCCCCAGTGCGGGGTATACGTCAGGGCCCTCAAATTCTGGTTGTCTCGCTTCTAAAAGGACCACTGTGCTTTACAAACCACTTTGGGGTGCCACCCCCATTCTCCTGTTCCCTCTTCCATGGCGGAGGGAGGGAATAGCTACTCAGACTGTGAAAGCTGCCCTAAAAACCATTTACACCCAGTGCGGCAGCCACTTGGGAGCTGCTCTGCCGACACACCATAGCAATTCCCTTCCCACACTGCTAGTGCCCATGCAAGTAAGTTTTGGAGACCCAAGTTCATCTCTTGACATCCCTGCCAACAGCTTTTGCCTCTTTTTGTCTCGAAAGGATTCGGTGAGCACCGCCGGGGAGCCCGCCATGCCCCAGGGTGGGGAACCCTCCCCGTCCTCATCAGTCGCTCACTCCGTCCCCATCAGAGACAGCCAGCCTGCAGGGAGGGATCTGCTCCTGGAACATATCCCAGCAGCAGATATTCCTGGAAACCAAAGCCTACAGAGCAGCCAGCGTTTCAGTTTCAGGATGGGAAACGCTTTGGGGATCAGGGGGAGCGCTTCTCCCCTCCCCAGAACCACCCCTCTGGTTGCTCAGAGCTCCTTGGCCAGGGTCATAACCTGGGTCTGCGCAGGGCAGCTGTGTTCCGGCAAAGCCAGAGACGCTCATTAATTCATTTGATTAGTTACTGCTAAAGTATTTTGCTAATTTTTCATTAGTTCATTGTTCCATTTAAAGTTACAGAAATCACTTTTTTTTAAATTTTTTAAACTCATCCACTCCTATTATGATATTAAGAAATATTTACTCCTCCACACTATTTACTTACTAGGCCAAAGCACTCAGAATGAAAAATGAAAGCTGTTACAGATATCAAACAGGCAATTATCACAATCATGGAAAAATTAGTTCTTAAAAAGTCTCAGCCTGCTGCACGGCTCTCCAAATCCTCCGACTCCGAGCAAACCGACGGTGGCGGGAGCAAACTTTCCAGATGGGAACATCTGTCTCTCATTTGCTGTAGGGAAGAAAACACCAGGAAGATTAGCGGCTCCCGAGTCCGGTGGAGCCCAGACGCAACACGTACAGAAGTGGTACCATTTAGAAAGAGACTTGGAGCAACAGCTCTGTATCAATGATTATTATTTTTTTTTTTTAATGATTATTTTGTGGGGCTTCTACATACAGCGAAGTGTTATGTCAGGGAAAAGAAAGAGCTTGAGTTTCACTTATAGTAAATGCTACGTATAGCGAAAGCAAGAACTGAGTTATCCATGCTCACACGAATGATATATGGCACTTTTACCATCTCAGCTACTTTTCAGATATGAAGTTATTAAAAAAGTTGGCTTTAAGCGGTTACCCCCGAAAGGTCAGAAATCGCTCCTGCCCAGAGCAGCGAGGCCACGGGCAGAGCAATTCACCTCTCTGGGCTCCAGAGAGTGACCACCAAGTTTACTTCAGAGAGTAAAAAGTGACGCAATACGTGGGAAACTCAAGGCTGAAGGAGGCGCTAACCCGGTCTCCCCGGCAGTGCTAGCACCGACAGCCCATCCATCCCTCTTACAAGTATCCTTTAACCCCCGCCGCAGTTCAGGGACCGCCTTTCCGAAGGCAGGCGGTCGTTTCAGCCAGGCTCCGTCCCCTCCAGCCACCCGGCACACGCGACGCTGCCCCAGTCGAAGCGTCGGATGCTGATGCTCACTTCTGCCACCGTTCAGCATCGCAGCCAAGGCGCAAACTATCCTCTGCACTCGGACACCAAAGCCACCAGCCCCGCCACCGCTCCACACCCAGCATCGGCGGGTCGCAGCTTTCCTCCCCGTCTTCCACCCTCCTCAGCAGCAGTTTTTGATGGCAGAGGTACGCATTGCAGCAACTCAGAAACTCTTCTTATTTCTAATTAGCAGCCTGGTTCTTGATGTCTATTCAATACCCACCAGTTTTAGCTGGCGTAAGCCCTCTCTGGAAGAGCACCAGCCTGTTGTACGGGGTAACAAGAACACTAAATGCAGTGAATTCTGAAACAGGACCCAAGTGTTGGAAAAAAGAAAACTTCGGAACGGATGCAACTGCCTTTAAAAATCTTTAGGTTTTTACAAGCACTGGTTTTAAACCAAAGTTGCGCTAAATTCTGCTGAGGTATGAAGAAAATAATTTGTTACCAAAAATCCCACACGTTATATAGAAGAACAACCAAGCACCGTCATTTTGGGAGTGGAAATCATTTTTTCTTCTTGCTTAGGCTAAATGCTATAGAGTAAATAAAGCTGCAACTTTTGTACCTCTCAAATTTTGGGCGACCCAAAAGGGGGAAAACACAGTGAAACAAGCTCTAACCTTTGAAAGCCTTTTCCACCTTAACGGAGGCTTTGAGACAGCCTTTAGGATATGATTTTATCTCGCACTCATAAATCCTTTTAAAACTTGCATTGCTGGCCATTTAACAAGCAGCTCCACCCTTCTCCTGCTCTCCAGATGAAACACATATGCACTAAGCTCCATTTTGTTACCTTCCTCTCCAACCCAGCAGTATCGGAAAAGCGGTGGTAGAGCCCAGGGATCAGCGTTTAATTGGCATCCTCTTATTACTAATTAGCTCCGAGGGGCTCTCCACAGCTCGCAATGGTCAGTAGAAATGCATCCACTGATTTAAACGGGCTTTGGAGCAGCGGAGATGCTGAAGCAGACCCCGAGGAGCGACCCTGCTGCAACTGGGGGGACCCCGGCCACCACTACGTCTCCCCGTGGAGGAGCCAGCGCCACTGCGGCCCTTGCTGGGCTCCTCCGGTCCCAGGTACGGGTCTGGAGGAACCTCGGGGAGGCTGTAGGGTTGTCTCACCCAGGGGAAGCGTTCCCGGAGGGTTCTGGCTGCTATACAGCTCCTCTGCAGCGCATCCAGCACAAGAGCCTCTCGCACGGATGCTGCGATAGAGGTGTCCAAGCAGGCACATCAGCAGCACTCGTTACGTAAAATCCATCAGCAAGACCTCGACAGAAAAGATTTAAGCCACAAATTCATCTCACCACTGCTCAACAAACTCCGTTCGAAAGTCAGGGACCCCATGCCTCCTCGGCTGCCCCACTTTATTCTGTAACAAAACAGTTCAGAAAAGGGGAATCTGCAAAAAAAGCATTTCAGCAGCACAGCGCTGCGATTTTGCGGGGCCGTTCTGCCCACGGTCGGCCGAGCCGAAGAGCCGTCGGTGCCGCACACACAGCACGGCCACAGCTCCCACCGCGGCAGAGCTCACTGGCGATGGG
>NW_009650082.1:785859-795297 GCF_000708025.1 Charadrius vociferus | reverse complement strand
GGGGGCGGGGGGGGGAAGTGATGGTCTATTCTGAGACACCAGGCTAGCAACCCTTCTTTTTCATCACTTAGTGTTTTATATTCCAGCTCTTAGTTTCAGTAGGAAAAACAAAGTTGTAGGAGAGAAGGTAATTTTCTAGCCAACTCTGTAAGAAATTTAGCAGATGTCAAGCAAGATGCTGTTTCTGGGTCAGCGCAATGAGCCCCTTTGCTTAAAGGCTCCCCCCACCTGCGGTCCCTCTCTGCCCGCTGCAGGATGAATCCCTGCAATCATTTAGGGAGTTTCCTTTGAGAAAAGCATCCCATCAAACAGTGCCCATTTCACCCCTTGGTGCGTTTTTCACCCCCGACTCCACGCAGCTGACGAGGGTGCGCAGCCCCGTGCCGCAGCGCCAGGGCAGCCGGGATCCCAACGCCGCGGCTCCGGGGGCTTCGAGTCCTGCCCTCTGCCGCGCCTCCGCTCCCTCTTAGCTGCTGCGAACCAGTTTGGACACATGCAGCACCAGTTCCTACCTGGATGTTTGTACAGAAGCTCCTACAAATCATTAAGAAACCTTTCGGACCAATAAGTCTCTTGTAAAAACCAGAAATCCCTGTGCCCCAGACCCGAGGCTCCCAGCTGCGGACTGTCAGTTCAACACCCATCTGCTCTCCAGCCCGCCATGGAGAACTCCCACGTAGCTCATAGCTTCACGGATGAAAATTGAGGGTTTTCTACTGCTCTTCAGAGCCCACGTGAACCAGGACTGGCATCAAGGAACACCAGGAGCAGCTCCTGCGGTGGAGAGAGCCGGCGTGGGCCATGCTGCCCAGGCAGCCCAGCAGCATCCTGCGGGGCAGCAGGAAGAGCATCCACACGGGATGAGTGATGGCACGGCCTGGGCTGGTAGAAAGCTGCTGACAGCAAGGTTTACTCGAGTTTTGTGTCGTCAGAGAACCCAGAAATGCTTCAACCACAGCAGCAAGAAGAAAACAAGCTTCCTCCAGGACAGACAGCCCTTGTCTATACATGATCCTGCCTCACCTGCCTCGCTGGGGGCAACAAACACGGGCATCATCCATGACTTGGACAAGTTCTTGGTCCTGCACTACTCATCCAGACCGGACGGACGAGTACAAACACACTTGGCAGAAATACATAGCCTGAGTAGGGCTGAGCCATCCCGGAGCACCTCGGAGGTTCATACTGCACAAGGTAAACGTGCAACAGCTTGAAAGTCATTACAGGAGGAAATAGTCTCATTTAAAATAAGAGGACGGATTCAAACCCACCACAAACTGCCCTTAGAATCATCCAGTAATTGAAGATTTAAGAACTTTAAACCTGGTTACTAAAGACATACAGGAGGAGGTTTAAGTCAGAAGCTTTAAATCAACAATTTAATAATACATCCCTCTCCCAGTCCTCTACCTCCCAAGCACTGCCGCTAGATGATTTGGCTCTCACCACTATAAATCAACCTAAAAACCAATGAGCATTGACCTCAAAAAATAGCCAGTACTGAGCAAATCTGGATTTCTTACAGCATCACGAACGTCGCTGAGCATGAGGGGATCTGGAGCTTGTAAGAACTGGTCCAGCAGACCTAGTGTCTAAGGGGTGAGCATATCCAGTAAGAAGGAAATACTCAAACTGAATTAATACAGGAATAATTAAAAACCTGAATTAATACAGGAATAATAATAAGAAAGTCTCTACATACAAGACAGATCCAAAGTACCAGCGCCAGCAGCACAAGCACCACCACCAATAACTGGTAAGTAACGCTACTTTAAAAAAAAGTGAGGACATTTCATAAAGAAGTGAGAAGATCTCAAGGCAGAACACCACATTTAATCCATAACAATAAATTAGACCACAGAGAGGCACAAATAATACCAAGGACACCTGAAGCTATTACCAAAAGCCTAAATTAAACTAGGAAAAAACAAAACTTTGTTAAGCACGGAACAGGTACAAGTCCTGACCACCTGGAGAAGGAAACGGTCCAGAAGCTCACAGTCAAAAGAGCTAGTTTAGGTGAAAACAACGGTCATTTCTGCAAAACCAAAACAAAACAGAAATCCAACCCAAACCAAGCTACCATCCAAGTTCTGCCACAAACCCAAAATGACACAATCAAGGAAGGACAAAGGAAAAACAATCCCCCTTGGGTCCCTAAAGTCATATCGCTTGCTCTCTTTTCAAGTCTAAAGTGGAGGCCGGCAGTCTCCTTTCTCCGTACGGAGGCTGAAGAGCAGAAGCTCACCCACTGCCAGCCAGCTCCAGGGCTGAGGTTCCAACAAACTTTATCCGAAACCGGGCAAGTTGTCCAAGAAATCAAGGAGGAAATTGGAAAAGACTTGGGAATTCTTCTTCATCCCCATTATTTACAACTTCCTACAAGTGCCAAAGCCCAAACCGAGGACCACAAGCGTTCCTCACCCCACAGCCCATTGTGGCTTCACTACTGCAGCCCTTGCACCGACACCAGCAGCGCTGCACGTGCTAATGACCATCTCGCTAGCCCATCAGTGTACCTCGAGTAGCCAAGACTCGCTAATCACAGCGTAACTCACGCTGGCTCCTTTAGAGAGCACGCCTCATTCACTTGGGCGCTAAGTACAGTAACTGCTGCCCAGCTAATACTCCCTCCCGATCAATGACACACATAGGAGCCCTGCCAAGATGACAATTCTGCCTCTTAAAAACACTCCTCACGTCACTACGCAAAAAGCTCTTCCCCTTCACCCCAAACCCCATCAGCATGTGGAAAGCTTTCCACCAGCCCACAGAGCTGGAAGCCCAGGAGCAACACGTTTAGGGATGGGTTTAGAGGTGTTTAGGAGCCTGATGATGTAGGTGGGCACCTACACACCTTTAGGAACGGGGCCACTGGTGTGGTGCTGGAGCACCACGAGCCAGCATCTCCTGCAGAGCCCAGGCACGGAGAGATGGGGGTGGACAGGAGAACCATTAAAACTCACTACTTCTCGGTCTCTTCAGGGAACAACCTCAGCAGAGATGGACACACTGCAGTAACTGTCTCTGCTGTGCCTCCTTCCTCTCTCTCACGGGCAGCAGAGGTGGAGATTTTCCATGGATAACCTCTGGAGATTCAGTGACGCACAGGTACCGTAGAGTGAAGGTGTTGGCTCAGCTGCTGATGCACTTGCTTTCAAAGCACCATGCTGCAACACAGCACAGAAAAGACTTTCCAACTCGTAATTAGTTGAGGACAACCCTAAGAATGGCTAGTAACGTGCGTTAGCCTGTGCACCAGCAACTGGAGCACAAGGAAAAGACAAAGACGACATTAACCAAGAAGTGCAACCACCAAAATTACAAACACAGGAAAGAGAAAGCCCACCCCTCGAACAAAAAAAAACCCCAGAAAAACACCAAGTTTGTTTTAAACTGCTATTTTCCTCCCACGGTCACAGCAAAGCCTGTGCCACAGTGCCTATAAATTTCCGCTAATGATGCGGCAGCGAGGCAGAGACCCATCTGTGCTTGGGCACAGGTGAGACTTTTCACTATCGTGTAAGTGCAGGCTGCCTTTCAATTACACTCACCAGCCCATTAGGCAAATTAGATTTGCATATGAGAGGATAACTAGAAAGTCAAGAAATAGGCCCTGAAGTACAATATGTTTTATAACCTACATATCCCTGGGAAGTTGTGGACAGTAAGTTTGCTCTTCAGCCCAGGGCTGTGTTTGATGTTCATGTTCTCCAGGTTTCTGCTCTTAGCGCTGGCGTATTTTTGAGGACAGCCTCTCCACCACGCAGAACCGAAGCCAGACAGAGACATCTGCGTACCCTGCATCCCCACCTCCCTAAAAATATGACCGTTTCTGCGGGGCTTTGCATCATTTGCAGGTTCTGCCTTGCAGTATGCTTGACAGTCGATTAAAATATTACTGACCCCAGAGAATTTATATTGATTCCACCTATGCTTCAATAAGTATACCACTAAAGTACAGAATCATTTCCAGCACCCTACAGAATCATTTCCAGCAGCCTAAGAAGGTGCACTGGTGCACGCTGCCCAGCAGTATGGGATTACACTGGTGTCCCATGTCACCAAGGACATTCATGTGGACTAAACAGTCCTGCTCAGGTGATCCCGAAGAATTAGTCTGCCCACACGTACTCTTTTTTTCCTGGTGAGTGTATGCAAAACAGAGACAACCTAGCTCATCTCCCAGAATCCAGATGGCACTTGCAAACCTTGTCTGTGTATCAAATGTTGTTTTTTAGATCAAGTGTCCCTGGTTGACAACACAGAACTTCACGATGCTATCTTTAGAGAGGCTTCTCTGCAAAGAAACACCCTTTGAGCATACGTTACAGGGAATATGCTAATGTGGCAGGGCGTTTTCAGCGGACCCAAATGTTTCTGTCTCTGGGAGCTCAGATACCCCAGAAGAAGCTGAGCCCGGCTGAAGATGAAGGGTCACCCAGCTCCCCTTTCAACACTGAGCCCCTACAGAAAAGACGCGTCAACGAGTTAAGATAGCAGAGAAATGTCAACGTACACCACTGGAGAGATGCAGGATGAGCTCACGGCAAAGTCCACTCACACACGAGAATTATGCTTACCAAACCCTACAAAATGAGTTAGAGTATCTGAAAATAGATAGCAAGAGCTGAGACTTTTCATTCCTTCCTTTCCCCTACTGGTTTAGAGATTCTTACCCTCCTTTCCTGTTCATCTAAATGCAAGGGGCTGATAACAAACCAATGGTTTTCTTCCTCAAAGTCTTCATTTCCTCCAGATTTCACGTAAAGATAAAAGCAGCACATGCAAAGTAACTTTTTTTTTTTTTTAAAAAAAACAGTCTGTTAATAAAGAACAAGACTCTACAAAACTTTCAGTTTCACACATTCCTGAGATGCTGATGTTACCCTCAACAACAACCAAAAAAAATAGTAGTAGTTGTTAAAAAAATAACACTACCAACAACCCACCACCCTGAGTGGTTTTCTATCTTCTTCTGCTCCAAGAAGAAGAATCATTACCTGCATGTGAAAAAGCATGAAAAAACCCTGACCTGTCCACGCTCCCTCTAAGCAGCAAAACGGCATTAAGAAAGCGGGGAGAAGACAAAGAAGGCTGCAGAAACAGAGAAGGTGATGAGACAGCTCATCCCCGGGATCAGAAGGTGACACCAATGGCAGCGAGGTGGCTGAAATAACCCCTCGTGCCCGCTGCTGAAAAGAACATTTCAGAACAGTGACATCAGGTAAAGCAGCTTCTTTTGGAGGAAAAAAAAAAAAAAAAAAAAAAAAAAGAAAGTGATCCAGGAGGTAGCTCCTTCCATATTGCAGGCGCTCACAGTAAACACCATATGGCCTGTTAATTTAATTAGGGAGAAGAAACCCCCTAAGTTTGAGATTTGACTTTGAAGGGTTTAAAACAAGTACGAGGAAAATCGCTCAAGATACTCCATTAGGTTGTCTTGCTAGCTTCATCCATCCTTCCGACCCGATTTACCTGGTGGCTCTCCCCACACCACACAGCACCTCTAAGGGGCTGATTTTTTTTTTTTCCCCCCTTCCAGAAGTCCACTACCAGATGTGCACAACCTACACCATTGCACCTGCACAGCTGCTTCCCAGGAAGATCTGGGTGGTCCATGCCGGGCAGCCAAGTCAGGATGGGTCTGTATCAGGAAGGAGGTACATGCAGTAAATAACCTGAGTACTTCAGCTAAACCCATCTCCTCAGATGCCAACTGGAATTTTTATTTTAAATCCTTCTCACAAACTACATTGGCCGGTCCCACTCGTCAAGGCAGGATGGACCTCAAGGTGGAAGTCAACCTGACAAATGCCAAAGAAGCAATGCTGAGACACAACGTCTTAGGACAAGTCCATTCCCCATCTGCAAGTTTGCATTCCTAATCTTGAGGTCAACCGACCAAGCCCCAGCCATTCCCAAAGACTCCCGTACCTGAGCAAAGCCTCACTGCACCATCTACTTTCAGAGTAGCAACAGGGACTCTTTGCCCAAAGGGGCTGAGTTATCAGAATAAAAAGCCATTGTCTGTTTTGAACATATCTTCCATGTAAAAGACATGGGGGTGAATGGAAATTCCCTTCTCTGACTTGGGGAGAAAGCAAGTCTAGAGACTTCTTCCCAAGCATCCTAATAAGGGTCCTCCGCTGGTGGGAGCTATTTACTAAAGACTCATAATAACTTGACAAAAAAGGGGAGGAGTAAAGTTAAAAAACCCTTGTACCGATTTCCCCGGTTTCTGCTTCAATCTGGACAATTCACAGTTGTTAACTGGTTGCTCTGAGGAGAGAGGAGAACATCTAGGATTTTCTTCTAGACAGAGATTTGCATCCATATATTCGTACCGCAACAGGAGACTGCGACACCACTGTCACGCTGCAGCACCCTGCCAGGTCTCAGCCCGAGCTGTCCTGGACTGCCCGGTGCATCACCGGCAGGAATAAGGCGGATGTCATGGAGGTGGCTGCTGAGGCACCACCAAGAATGCAAGACACGAAACCGACTGATTATCTATGAAATAGCCTCACAGACCGTAACGGCTGAGGCTTATGGGGCTCTGACGGGCTTTTGTCTACAAGCCCACTGCTCAGGCCCAGGCAGCAGCATGCAACACCTCAGTCACAGTGCTTTGAGGACCAACGCCCCCCAGCACGCTGCTCTGTCAGGAGCCACCAGCACAAACCTCGTTAGCCGCAACGCTGTGGCATAACCAAACTCCTTTTGGGAAGCCCGGTGTGTCATAAGGGAACCCCAACGTTTCTCCAGGGAGGTGTATACTCTGACCGACCGCCCTCCAGACTTGCAGAGGGCTTTGTCACCCAAGTTGGTTGGACAGATGCACAGAGGAAAGCTATGCCTGATGCCTCCATGGCAGGGAAAAGCTGCCACTCATTCCGGCCCAGCACAAAGTAGGTCAGGGCTGTGTGGGCTGGTCCCCTCGTCACGGGACATGACCCACCTGTACTCCTCGCTGGAGATGCTCCCTGCCTCTGCAGAGCAGGTTCCTTTTCAAGTCCTAGGTAGGGCAGCAAGAGATGCCCCCGCTTCCCTCTCTCCTGTTACTAACTGCAGCACATCTCACCTCGAAGCAAGCCCAGGCTGCTCCATGCCACTCTGCCAGCGGGAAACCCAGAAGAGATTTCGGGGGTTTGGGGTTTCACGCAAACTGCTGTCCTGTGGATGAATTGTACCAGGAAAAAAAAATTTTTAAAAAATCACATCGGTCCTAAAATTTTGTAATGTCTGTTGGCGTGTAGTTTCTTTGGCTCCTCTCAACAGCTGACTACACTCACAAATTAACAACCAACTTGTTCAATTTTTTTTTTTTTCCCCTTTTCTATCCGGACTCAGGTTGCGATCCGTGTGTCTGTTTAATAGGTGTGCCACAGCAATATGCCAGAGACCAGAGTTTCCCATTTTCTAGTTAAAAAAAAAAACAAAACAAAACCAAAAACCAAAACAACACAACAAACCACACAACCAAACATCTAAAGCCCAGCAGACTTCTTCCTGCTAGCAAGAACACCTCCTCTCAGGACACTGCAAAGATTTAATTTACCACCAATTGCCCTCTGGTTATTTTACATTTATGGGGTGGGGGCTGAAGAAAGGAAGAGAGCAAGGAGAGGGTGTAATTAGCTCTGCTTGTAAAACGTTCATCCCAGTTGTAATAGCAACTGGAGCCTATCGCGGGCTTAATAGATTTCAAGGTTTTGTTCCTTGCGAGCGGTGAAGTGTGTGTGGGGTGGGGAATAAAAAAAGGGGGAAAAAGTATTAAAAAAAAAAATAATAAAAAAAAAAATCAATAAGTGGATCCTACTTCTTACCACAACCCCATATGGAAGTAATCAAGCACAAGGGTGGCAGCTGGGGCCAATAACAGTCACCTGCAGTTGAGGGACGTGGGGGTTTCGGATGGGTTTTTAATGCTAATTTCCTGGAGAAACAATGAAGGAGCGGGCGCGGAGCGGCAGCCGAGGGCGGATGAATAGGGACCAGCCGGAACAATGGCTGCACCTGGTGCCGGGAGCAGCGGCACAGAGCCGGCACGCGGCAACAGCGCACGGCACATCTGTTCCCCGCACAATAACCCGCTCCCCCCGACGCTCCGCCAGCATCCTAACTAATACCGGGTCTTTAAACATTCACAGCTTGCCACGGAGCAACAGGTTTGAGCTGTTTCGGGGCTGCAGCGTGCTCCTCCTCCTCCCCTCGTTTGGGGAGAGCTCAGTGACGGTTATCAATACTTTGGGGGCTTTCCTGGGTTTTTCTGGTGAAAGAGCTGCCTTTGAAAGGGATGATGGCTACGCAGCATCCCATCGTCAGGTTGTGGCATCCTGTTGCTGGAAGGAAAACTGCCTCTTGGCTTTGTAGTTTCCATAGGACCGGAGAGGAACCGAGCAGCAGATCTGCAACAGTCCTGGTTCTTCCAAATGGTCTTCTGGCCACCTGCGACTGTCCTCCTTCAACAGCACAAGTCCTGCCACAGACGTGAAAGACAGGAGTCGCCAAGGAAAAGCCGGGAGCGCGCCAAGGAAATACAATACACGTTATTCTAAAACCTTAAGCTTGGCTTATAAAAATGCCACTGCCCAGCCCAATAAAAGGCATGATAGTTACACTTTAAAGTGCTTTGAAACCTCTGAAATCGCTATTGTCCTTTTGGACGTGAGCTGCCGACACACAAAGCGGTGCTAAGGTCAAGGTCTTGCCTCAGAAAATTGCTTGCAGACCCAGGAACTGAACCCAAGCCTCTCCGTGCTGCACTTTAACTGCGGGATCATCGCTCACCAGTTCTTCCCAGCTTCTGCTCTTGCTCCAAACAAAGGTTTTTCCAGCCGTTCCCCGAACACTGCATGAATTAAGACAGTCTCCATCACAAAAATAAAAGTTGAACAGGCTCCCAGAGACCTGCAGTGATGCTGCCCCCAGGGACCGCTCTGGAGTGTCTGTCGAAACACATTTCATACCTAGATTCTAACAAGCAATCCAATATGGAAATAGTCACTAGATGACACGGTAAAGGCAAGCTTACAGTCTAGCCCAGAACAAGTATAGATAAGCCTGCTCTTATTATGGCAAAAAAACCCAACAGGCAACAGATTATAATCATCTCCTGTTCAGATTTAAGAACTAGCCAGCATTGCCTTAAATCTGCTACATATGCCCAAGTCCTCAAATGACTTTACTCAGCTATCCAGCTATACTATAAACATCACACATGCACGTCAAGCAAATCTTGTTTTTTGTCCAAACCCTAAAAAAAAAAAAAAACCAAACCAGAGCTGGAAAAAACAAGAGGCCACCTGGCTCGTCCACCCCAGCGCATAACCATGGGAGAGCGCTGCCTCCTGCAAAGTGCTGCTGATGGTTATTGCGTTTATGGTCAATTTGGGGACCAAAGAGCTGGTTGCCTTGAAAACTCAGCTCCTGGAG
>NW_009650082.1:781815-785481 GCF_000708025.1 Charadrius vociferus | reverse complement strand
CCTCTTGCCTACTGTCCCCCAGCAATAACCGCTACAAGCCAAAATCCAGCGTGAGCAACGTGTAACAAAGCCCTGTGAAGCAGCAGTAAAATACTTTGGGACGCACATTCGAGCTGACGGACAAGGCAGCATTCAGAAGTGAAACCCCGCTCTCTCGGGGACACTGGTCCTGTAAGACTAAGAGGAATCAAATAGAAGAAGAAGAAAAAAACCCCAAGCGCCTGACCCCATGGTTCACGGGAGAAAAGCTCCCTTCGCTTTTGGCTTCAGCGGGTTTAAACAAGTCCCTGCAAAAACCGGCAGATGCAACTTGCAAAAATAGCAGCATCTTGGAAGTAAGCAGGGGCTGTGGCTCCAATCCCCGGGCAGAGCAGAACCCGACTTGGCAGCACTGTTTTGGCCTTTTCACTATTAAATGGAGTTTCTGCTCTTTTCCTCGGGGCATTCCCTGTGTAATAGACTTCTCAGATTAACGATTTATTCTCCTTGCCTTGAGCAATTCTCCTCCTTCCTCAGACCCTTCAAATCCTTCACTTGGCTCACTGCACTTTCCTGTTGGCAATATTTGCTCACACTGCCTTTGCTTTACCCCCTTTACCTTGTTCCTTATACTGGGGTCTCTTAGTTTTGCAGTATTTCCAGGTTTCTCTAACTGGTGGATGTGCTGGGGTAGGGGCACCTGGCTGGGGAGCACCCACAGTCATTTAGGTGAATGGCAGTCCCCCCAAAAATAAATCAGACTACGCATCTCTCCATATTAGTAGTGAAAATCACATAATCCAGCAGACAATTCTGAAAAAAGAAAAAAGTCTTCACTTGGAATGCTCACCCCCTTTTCTGTAAAATTCTTATGAACTGGCCACCGAGTTCCAAGCCACCCTCTTCCCCAAAATACACCATCTCTCTCACCTAAGCACTCGGCTCATCAGGCACCCCAAATCCTTGCCAAAAATCGAGGAACCTGAGAAGCAAAAAAAAAAAAAAGTTTCCCCACAGGGCTTGAGCAAGACACCGGCAAATTAGTTGTTTAATGGCCAAATCACACAGCCCTGATGCCGGCAAAACTTCCGTTTGCTTAATCAGAGCCCGACCTGCAAAGAGACTGCAGGAGCAGATGCTCCAACACGCTGCACTGCGTTCACAAATTCGGGAAGTCTTCGGGAGAGCCGCAGCAGAGGAGCGCGGCTCTTTTGCTTTTAGATATCGTCACACTCGGTAGGGCTTTGCTGGAGATTTTTTGGGGTTTCATTCCTCCTTTGTGCACTTTGAGATGCTGAAGTCGCGGAGCAGCACACTCTCCTTCTCTCTGGGAACAGCAAGGGACGCACAGGGGGTGTTTGCTGTGTCTGCAGAACCAGACTTACTATATATATATATTAAAAGGCTATACGCTAATGCTTGCATGCTGCAAGAGAAGGAAAACCTTAAGGTGCCACAGGCAGTGGCCGGACCAGCCCATGCAGCAGCGCAGCACCCTGCCAGGGAGCCCGGCCAGGCTGCACCGCGCTTTCCCCGAGGAAACCCTGTCATTTGGCACGCTTAAAACCGAACCCCGACAAAGCAACGGCAAAGTGCCCCGAAGGGAATCCTCCTGCACCAGACAGCCTAGCAAATATTCCTCTCTCTTTTTTTTCCAGCTGGATAGCAAGCCATCCTCAGCCACATTTTAGCTCCCCAAACTTTGAATGCTGGTTTTGGTGCATTTCCTGCGGCCGGGCAGGATTTCTCCGGCACAAAAAATGGACTGCAAGTGCCGTCGCACAGGAGCCGAGAGCTGCAGGAACGGGGGGAGAAGAAAAAAGTAGTACACCCAGGGAAGCGGCTCAGCAAACGTGCAACAGAGGGATCTTTACAAGAAGCTGCTCCGGAGGGTTGGAGGAGCAATTTCAACTGTCTCCAAAAACAGGGGAGGGGAGGGAAGTGCAGATTTAAAATACACATGATGCAGGATGGGGAGATTACAATGGAATAAGAGAAAATACAGCAATCTGCAGCCCGGCAGTGAAAATATCTAGGGCAGGGAAGTCTGTTCCCGTACCACAAAATTGATCGGAGAGATTTAGATGCTGGTAGCATCAGTTGCTTGCTCGAGGAGCGCAAAGACAAAAAGGGAGCAGCCTCTGCCACAATGCAGAGAAGCGCTGAAAACACCAGAGAAAATTAAGGAAATTTGGGAGGTGATGGAAGAAATCCACCTCTGCAGATTTACACCACCCCCCCTCCAGCTTCGCTATCAGCATGCAGCAACCAGAGTAAGACTAAACACAGTGGAAAAACACGTTCTGCTCAAACACACAAAAACCTTCCTGCTTTTCCATTTTCCCAGAAAACGCTGAATCCCAGCCTTCTGCTCACGGCGAGGGGTGGGGGGGAATACAAATAAGAAAGAAACCCCCCCAAAAAACATTCCATAGCAACGTAGAGAGACCTCTAATGCAGCTCTCCTCGGAGAGAGTTTAGTATTTTTTCAGCTGCAGAATCCAGGCGTGCAGCCGGCTCCTCTATTGAAGTTTCCCCCAGCAGAGCCACTGCAGTGGACTGGGGGCAGACTGGGGGGGCCGGCGCCGCTCCCACCCTCCTCCCTCTACCTGTCCTCAAGGTTGAGGTTCTCCCCAAAGCGGCGGCGAAACCCAGCTCGCTCTTCAAACCTCCTTGGCGGCAGGGCGGCTGAGCATCCCCCCGAGCATCCCCCACCGCCCCCCCTCCCCGATACGCTGAGCCCCTTTTTTTCTATCGCTTACCCTAACCAGCAAGGTTGCAACGATCCAGCTGCTGTTGAATACACCTAGTTTCTTTGAAATATAAATAAAAGCGCTCTTCCTCCTCCTCCGCTCGTGATCTTCGAGCGCAGCCGGAGCCCAGCCTGCCTTCTCCTTTCATTAGCTGGACATGTGTCAGGTCCCGCACATCTGCGATTTCTCACTGCCTGGAGCCGCCTGTCCGATTCCAGGGAAACACAGATGGATCCCAGATGGGAAGGTCCTGCCAAACAGAGCAGCTCTGCACCTTGCCAGAATACCCAGCTTAGAGGCACACACCCTCGGCTCCCTGCCTGCTCCCTGCCTGCGCCGCGCTGCTGCCAGGCTGCTCGCCAGCTGATGTCACCAAGCACACACCTACCAGCGCCGACATTAACTTCTTAAATACACGTAATTTGTTTATGGCCGGCAATAACAGCCAGACGGCGGCAAGAGGAAAGGAGGACTCGGCCGCTCGTTTCCACCGGAGAGACCCTCCCCAAATCAGCTCTGCCCGACGCAACGCCGGGTGTAAATTAGCCGTCGTCTTAGCCCTCAATTTTGAAATCTGGATGAGCTGTTGGGTAAACTAGCGAATTAATTTTCTGAAGGTTTCCCTGTAAACTCCCCTCCGAGCCCCAGAGTTTGCAGCGCTGGAAAGCTGGCATGTGTTAGCAATTAGAAGCAACAACAAGATAACAAGATACTGATGTTGCAAGGGTACCAAACGAGGACTGGAAAATTCAAAGGAAGAGCAATTAAATGTGTAACATATTACTCGGATCGAAGAGGAAGTGTTAGAGGAAAATGTAAATCTGAAATGTTTTATACGGGGAGTAAACTCCACCAGGGATCTCACAGCAGCAAGGGAGGCTCGTAACACTGGACACAACCACGTTTGACCATTTCCCCACCCCCCCCCTAAAAA
>NW_009650082.1:778701-781765 GCF_000708025.1 Charadrius vociferus | reverse complement strand
CGACGCGCGGCGGGAACAACAGACATTAACTGGCGGCCCCTGACTAATCCCATCAGCCCAGCACCATTCACCGCAAACCGGGCGCTGGGGAAACACGCCTTTACACAACAGCGTTCCTCCCCACGCAGACGGACGTCCCTGGCTGCCTGCGGTACTGCCCCGGAGAAGAGGCAACCACCCCTCCAGTTACTGTCCAAACCATCCTCCTCCGTGCCATCCTCCTCCCAGCTCCCATAAAACCACCCGGTGAGGAGAAGCGACGGTTGCATTTCGCTTGCAGACCACGCACAGGCACATTTTAAGATCTCAGGAGGGATTCGCCACTCCAGTCCATATCTCTCCGAGCTGAGCAGGTTCAGGTCTCGATATAATCCTTTCCAAATCTTTGCAGCCAACACCACCTCTCCCTCCAGCTACTTTTTTTCTAGAACCAGAGACCTACGTACCTCGCCAGGACAGCAAACTAAAAGCCTGCCATTTCCCAAGCCGAGGGATGCTGGTTTTTTAAAGACCAGAAATCACATGAGCTGAATTCTCCGCAGCTGGTATAAGCGTGGTGGGATATTTACTCACTCACAGACAGCAAAACGCTTCTTTTTATGAAATTTCCAACGCTTTGGTAGGCTACTGCTAACTGCCAAGCCATGGCCATAAACCTTCCAGAAGTACTGCCCCCCGGCATCCCACCTAACCCTTCACCCCCGGCTTCTCTGCCTCTTACTCCTAATTAGTTTAAGGTACCTCTACTTCCCTTTGGGAGGGGAAAAGGCTGTAAAGGGGGGAGGAAAAAAAAAAAAAAAGTGCTTTAAAGGAAGTATTAAAAAGCATTCTGCGAGCAGGCACGGCATGCAGCATGAAGCCACAGGCCATGTTTTCCTCCCAGCACAGCACGATGCTGGTGAAAACTGGGGGGAGACATTTGGGCTGGAGACTTTGGGTTGTCGCAGGAGCACATGAAGCCGCTGCAGCCTTGGCTGGGCGAGCGCATCGCTCCGCGGAGGAGGGCAGCCCGGCTGCAGGCAGAGGGGGCACAGATTTACAGCTACCCTCCCACCTCCAAACATCAATTAAGAGCAGCAATTTCCCATGCTTCCGTTAAAAAAAAGAAGTGAATCACAATCAAGTATCAGCACACAAATACCTGGATCAGCCTGCGAAGCGATGCTCCGGCAGCAAAGTGGGTTGGGAATGGGCAGATCCACCCAACACCTCCTGCCCTCCCACCCCCAGAAGGGCTGCTGGCAAGGCACATCAATAAAACATTTAATTTCAGAAAGTTTAGCTCGCCGGGGCTTCTGACACTTTTGGTGAAGGTTGCGCAAAATCCCGAAGCTCTCAATATTTCATAAGCCGAGATGGAAAAATCATCTCTAAATTATACAGACAATGAAGGGAGACAAAAAACAAGCAGCTCCACGAGCACCAGAATTAATAGTTATTTTCCTATGGACTTGCGTCTCATGATTTGTTCCCCGGCGCCTCGCGCTGTGAGGTCCCCAACAGGAGCTCTCCCCGGCCGGGGTCGTCCCGCCAGCGGTGGTTCTCATGTGGACTCTCTAATGTCTTATGAGGAGTGAGCTCATGTTGCAGCTTTGCCCCCAGTGGGGATGGTACCCGGGTGATGGATGCAGCCCCATGCTTAAGGCACTAAGCATTTAGCATCAGACACCACTGTTCCCTGCCCAGCCCTGTCCCGACATCACCCAACCAGCCTGACACCGGCCAGCAAATTCAAAAGACGTCCTCACACCAAAGCATGAGAGGAAGGAGATTCTGCATGACAAACAGACGATGCTCAAGAGATGCAGCCTGGGAGGTACAAGGTCTCTGGGTCAAAGTCATCAGAGAAAGACCTCTTAGAAGGTACATGGGGTGGCCTGAGGTTCACAGGGTTTATCTGAAATAGGTAACTAGCACTAGATGTTCCTCTACCTTCTTTTTTAAATCACATTTTAACTTAAGGACCTCAACAGCTTGTAAACATTTCACTTTACATAAATAAAAGCTGTTCCCAATTGTGGCAATGGGGTTATAACCGGGGTGGGTTGAAGGAGGAGGGAGCCAGACTCTGACTCTGGAGCCCCAGACAGGTTCCTGTGCAACCTGCTGTAGGTGCCCCTGCTCTGGGGGGGGGTTGGACTAGATGATCTCCAGAGGGCCCTTCCAACCCTGACCATTCTGTGATTCTGTGATTCTTTCCAGTGGTTCCCAGTGACAGGACGAGGGGCAATGGGCACAAGTTGGAACGTAGAAGTTCCATTCAAATACACAGAAAAACTTCTTTACGGTTGGGGTGGCAGAGCAGTGGCACAGGCTGCCCCGGGAGGGGGTGGAGTCCCCTTCTCTGGAGATTTCCAAGACCTGCCTGGATGCAGTGGGGAGTTATGTGCGCCGGGCAATCCTGCTTTAGAGTGGGAGTGGGACTAGATGATCTCTGGAGGTCCCTTCACACTCTGAAAATTCTGTGATTCGTGACCCCATGGCCAAATAAGTCTTTTCCCTATTTTAGAACCTAAAGCAGTTTAGAACGTCAAAAACTCAGGCCACTCCAGGTATTTTAAGTATAGTTACAGTGATTTGACTTTATAAACCTTTATGAAATGCACACACGCTTTGCCGTGGTGTCCACAGGCCAACTTCTACCAAAACATCCTCAGGACAGACATCCCCAATTCTGGCTGGGGTTGGGGCAGGAATATGCCAGAACTCACAGCTCAGCCTCAGAGTAAGGAAGATGTAGGTGTGGTTTTGGGCTCTTAGGGCATAAAACCTAAAGGTGGGGACACCTGGGTGCCCTGAGTAGAAGCTGCTGCAAAGCCTCCTTTGAACAGCTCATGGATTCTATCTTAGAAATGACCCATGTGCCTAAGCTTATCTAAACCACAACCCATCATAGAATGGTTTAGATTGGAAAGGACCTTGAAGGTCATCTAGTTCTAACCCCCTGCCCTGGGCAGGGACACCCCCCACCAGCCCAGGTTGCTCCAAGCCCCGTCCAACCTGGCCTTGAACACCTCCAGGGATGGGGCAGCCACAGCTTCTCGGGGCAACCTGCCCCAGGGGC
>NW_009650082.1:757978-778640 GCF_000708025.1 Charadrius vociferus | reverse complement strand
CCTTCTCTTCTCCAGGCTGAACCCCCCCAACTCTCCCAGCCTGTCCTCCCAGCAGAGGGGCTCCAGCCCTCCCAGCATCCCCAGGACCTCCTCTGGACCCGCTCCAACAGCTCCGTGTCCTTCTTATGTTGGGGGCTCCAGAGTTGGATGCAATACTCCAGTTGGGATCTCTCCAGAGCGCAGCAGAGGGGCACAATCCCCTCCCTTGCCCTGCTGGCCACGCTGCTGGGCATGCCGTTGGCCTTCTGGGCTGTGAGTGCACATCCCCAAGCTCGCCCAAACCACAACCCGTCCCTAAGGCCACCGCTGGCAGAGGCGGGTCTGCGGAGCTGTAGGGAAGCACGCCACCGCCAGCCGGTCTCTCCAGCAGCACGGATGCGGCAGCTGCCCTTACTGCCAAGGGAGGCAGGAGAGAGCATCCCGCACACCATGCCCTGCTCAGCCACCGCCTTTGCAAACGGAGCAGGGGGAAGCAGACGCGATGCACTAATAGAAGACACCGAGACACATCATCTACCGACCTCGAGCAGCACCTGTAGGTAACCGACAGGCTAGGCTGCTCCCCAAGCACGCACCAAAATAGATTTTGTAACCCAGACATCACCACTACAGTGGAAGGAGGAGGATCGCAGGCAGCACGGGGAAAACTGCTTTCCCCGACGCGCCGCATTAATCTGCTTCTGCTGTCTCCTCATGGGAATGTTCCACGGAAAGAACGATGCAAACAAAGTCTGAACACTGGGAGCTATTGATACCTGCTGCTAAGTGTGGTTTCTGAGGAAAGCGAGGAAATCTGAAGAATTTTTCCAGTTTCCAGTGGAATTTTTATGCCTATCGCAGCCTATTGCCACAGCAAGCACAAGAGACCCAAACTACTTCTGATTTCTCTTCAATTCCACCCATATTCCATGATGTGCCACAGCTTTATTTTTTTTGCCTGCTGTGTTCTTACCTCGGAAAGAAGTTTCACTCATCTTCACAGCAACCCTGGAAAGCCTTTGCCTTTTCAAGCTGACCACTTTCCACCGCACAGAAAAATAAATCCAAAGGCACGAAGGCAGCCAAAGCCATTTATCAGGCTAAGTGGAAACCGTAAATTCATGCTAACTGGAATCTGATGGAAACCAATTGGGATCCTCCTCCTCCTCCAGGCTCAGGTCTGGCAGGAAAGTCAAACATTTTATTGCCTTCTTTATGCCTTACTTACAAGTCTGCGGAGCCAAGAAGGGACTGCTCCCTTTGAAGAGATGCTGGTGGGGTTGCAGGGGAGGCTCGCCGACTCGAGTTCAAGCTCAGCAGAGAGAGGCCTGCGCCCCCCTAAACCAGAGATTAGACCTCTCCATTCCTAACAAATTTATCACATTTAACAAACATCCTCTTTTCAATACATCCATTATTTAAATTAGCGCATGGCAGATTATGTTAACAAGCTTAATTTGTCAAGTAAATCTAATCATATTGCCTCCTTCAGGAGCGAACGCAAGTAGTGTTTGGCTTTTGTGCCATTTCAATAGTGTCCAGAGAGGGGAAAAAACATATTAAAAGTTGGCCTTAACTAAGCTGGCAGAATTTAAACCCAGAAGAACTATGATTAGACACTGTGAAAAAACAGTGGGAGCGAAGGTACAACAGGGAATTAAGCACAACCTAAAGAAGTTACCGAAACTTCACTTCTGGCCACCGATTCAGGGATGGGGACGGGCACACTTAAGCGAAAGCTACCTTATTCCCGCTATATCACCACGTTTGTAAAGAAAAAGCACCCAGGAACTGATGGCCTATACAAAAAAATCCCCCCCCAAACCAACACACCAATTCTTAAACCTAACACCCTTGCTCTGATTAGAAATCCAAGCCTCTGTAGCTGTCACGGGTATTTAAACCAAACACAGAAATATGGAAAAAATGAGTAATCCTATTTGGAGAGAGTAAACCCCAGCCTGCAGAGGATTAAGTCCAGTCCAACAGCTCTGCAGCTCGACAATATTTTCCAGATCAATACCAGCGCCATTCCATTACAGAGGTTTGTTAAAATACAAACGTCCACTCCCCTCCAATGGTAATTTTGGTGACCCTCATCTTTAATTGCCCGCCACCCTAGGTGGGGGATGAGGAGCCTTTCTGGCTTCAGAAGCTCTGCTGATGGAGCTCTCTGCTGCAGCTGACTGGGGCACCTCCCTGCTACTTTAGAAAACCCAGTTACCTGCCTAGATTGGACATTTTTGCCCGAGTCCTTACAGGGCCATCCCCGTTAGCATGTGTTTATGGTGCAGAGAAGCTGTGCAGGCAGAAATCCTCCCTTTTTCAGGTGAGATGATGTGCTGTGAGAGCCGTGTCTCACATCCGACACCCCACTCCGGGCTGCCCAGTGCTCCCCACCACCTCCCCTGTGGAAGATCTTTTAACAATTAAGAAAGCACACATTAAGGCTTATCACAGCAAGACATGAGCATTTGCTCTCGTCCCATAAAGGGCAGCACTTACAATGAAAAATATGAGCAATAAAATGCATGTGATGGATCCCAAGCCCCTTCCCTACGGCAGGGTCATTATGCTCCAGCTTGCTTCCTGCACCTCCCTCCACCGGTGACCTCCCTCCTCCACGCTGCGGCTTTTCCCCTGATAATGTTTTTTTTTTTTTTCTTTATCTTGAGCTCCTTTAACAGAAGCCGTTTTGCCCCTTCACCCTGAGTTTCCCTTCCCTCCGGTCCCTGGGACAGGGCTCTTGGGTCCCTGGTCCTTCCGTGGCCCTTCAGAGGAGGTGGCACTTCCCCATCCCATTCCCTTGCCACGTCCTGCCATCCGACAGCCACCAAAGGAGGCGCATTTGCTCCATAATTAGTTGTCACTAACCTGGTAACCTTGATTTGGGAAAAAAAAAATAATTAAAAAAATATCTAAATTTCTCACCCAAACCACAGCCTCCCTTTAAGATGCTTAAAAAAAAAAACCACACCAAAAAAACCCCACCACACTAAAAACCAAACCCAAAAGCTTAGTTATGTCCATTCTACCCAGTAAAACCACCAGTTTGGGATTTTAAGCAGGGCTTTCCAGTAGCATCCCAGTTTGTTGGCTTTGTAGGTTTAGCACTGAACAAGGACCCCTCTCGTTCTTCCTTGCCAAACAACAACAAAAGTTATGTTTTAAATGGATTTTTGGGGGGCGTGGGCTATTTTTATTTTTTATTCATTTTTCTTTGCAAAGCCCATCCTTCCCAGCTCCCTCTCCTGTGGTCAGTTGGCCCTTTGGACCTAGCAAATGGTGGGTTTGGGGAAAGGAAAAGAAAAGAAGAAAAAAAAAAAATAAGAGAAAAGAACGAACCCAAGGCAGCCCTTTGCGCCTGGCCCGGCATTCCAACTCTCCGCTCCCGGCTCCACCAAGTCTGATTTAGTAGCACTGCTGGGAGCTATTAGTTTACGAAAGAACCAGCACGCCCACCCAAGCGCAGACGACTGCGTGAGGCTCCTCTTACACCGCTGCCATGTGCCTTTCATTCTGCCCGGAGAAGTGGGAAAGGTTGCGGTTTCGCTTAGGGCGGGAAGCCAAGGAGAAACCGGCACGGCGGTGAGCGAGGAGAGCGCGGAGGTCAGGCTGAGAAGGGCTGGATTTCACCCACACCCTGGTGCTGCCGCATGAGAAAGTATTAATTAATGGGATGCTTATTAAGAGAGTCCAGCCTCCACCCAGATCTTCCTTTTAGCCTGTGCGTTGCTCCTCACTTCTATGTCCTGTAACCACTCCTCCTCCCTTTCCTATATCCTTTTTCCCTTTCCACTACCATCCTTTTAAGCTCTTTTTTTTGCCTTATTTCTGCTTCCCTTCTCAACCACCATCTCCCAGCCCTTTGCCTGCTTCCATTCCTGCCCTGGTAGCACGCAGAAACCCCAACATTCCCAACGGTTCATCCTGAAGATCAACGCGGTCGTGCCCGACCACTATAAGCCCACAGCATCCGGCAAGCTCAGCCACCTGCCTGGGTGCCTGCCACCTACCCAGCACTAAAGCATGCATCAGCCTCTGAAAAACACATGGCACGGGGAACCAGGCAGCTGTTCTCCATGTGCTGCTGCCTCTTCTCCCAGCAAGCTGCGGGAATGCTTGCCTTGGCATCAGGAGAAGGAAGGTAAAGCACATGGCTTGCTAGCTTCACGTTGGATCGGTGTTACACGGCAGAAGAGCAGGCGGGTGCTGTCGGGAGCCCCCAGCCCCGTGCGGGACGGGGCTCACGAGCCGCCGCTGCATGAAACGCAGAAGAGCAAAAGGAAAAGCCAACAACCAGCATGGGTTACCTGTCCCACCAGATCTCCTCTTGGAGGCAAAAATAACAGTGACGTCGGTAGTAACATGCAAAGTCTTCTAAAAGCTGCCAAAACGTGGCCAGTTCATTATCCAAAAACGCCTGGTTTAGATGTAGGATAGAGTTAACTCCCCAAAACTGAAGATCAGCTCTGTGGTGGGAGAAGCAAGCAAATGATGAAGCATCATTTTAGAGTCCTTAGGGTTTTGATATTCTCCACCTGACTTCTATTAGGATTGTATCCATATCTGGGTACAGAAAAGGGGGGAAAAGTAATAGGAAAGGCTCATTTCCAGAGGTGCAGAGCAACCAGCAGGCTGCCTGCCGTGCCTCTGCGCTTCCACCACCTCTGGGGTGCTTGGACACGGCTCGAGGAGGACCAGGTGCCGTGAACAAGGACCTGAAATTTTATTACCTTAATCTTCTGTCGGAAGCAGAGCCTATTTGGAGATTTACAGCTCGTGTCAACAGGAAGTTCATGTTTACAAGTTTCCAGGAAAAAAAAGCCAGCATTCCTGTCCTATGCGATAGCTCGGTGGGGACCTTGTCTCATGTGGGAGCTCTCAGATTGGTATGCTAGACAGGAACGAGTTTTAGCCATGTAAAACATCCAGACAAAAAGATAAAGCTATGAAAAAAATTGAAGGCCAGAAGGAAAACAATAATTCAGCAATTTGGTGGAAAATACACAGCAAGACAGCATAGCCATGGCTGGAAAAATACTTTTTTAGCATCTGGGATTCACACTTCAAAGAAAGAGAAGAATTTTAAGAGGATAAAAAAAAAAAACCCAGAACTATAGTCAGGCGCTAACATGAATTTTTCTCCTCTGGTCCAAATTCCTAGTCGTTACAATTACACTGTTCCTCCAAGGGTCAGCAGCCAAGCTTGGCCCGCGGTCACACCAGGGTTGCCCCTTCCCTCCCAACAAGTGCACCCGTGGGACCACAGTGGTGTCTGGTGGTGCTGCTGGACCCACCAGGACCTGCCGGGATCTACCAGCATCCATCCTCCTCTCAAAGCTCAACTCCAGATCAAGCCCCCTCCTGTCCACAGCCACCAGAGGGGTTTGGGTGATGGTGAAACCACAGCCCGTAACCAGAAAGCGTAGCCAGCGGTGGCTGGCTTTCACCCCAAAGCAGGACAGTTCCAGCTGCAGAGCAGATCTCTGGCAGCGGTGCCACCTCGGAGCGTTGCTGGAAGGGAAACGCCGAAAGCTGGTTTGCATAGCTCCGGCACCCTGAGCATCTCTGCAGACGGCGTTACTGCAGCAAATTCTCCCTCCAGTTTCACAGTGACTTCCCCCTGTGGAAAAGCCATGTTGTCAGAATAAAACTTCAAATACTAAACCTCAGGCTGAGGACATCATTTCTTGCCTTCAGCAAGCAGTAGGCCTGGGCAGAAACAGCCCCATCCTGGGAAACCTGGACTTAAAATCTTCCCCTTCCATATGGTTATTAAAAAAAACCCAAAACCAAACAAAAAACCCAAAACCAAACAAAAAACCCAAAACCAAACAAAAAACCCAAAACCAAACAAAAAACCCAAAACCAAACAAAAATACATCCCTCTTTCAAAAATTACACAAAACAAGAAGACATTGGGACAGCCAAAGGTCAAGCAGCCAGCGCCCTACCAGGATGCCAAAGAACCATATTCAAATCAGTAAATATTTATTTAGGCCATGTTGTACAGTTTAGTAAATACAATTACAGAGCTCCTAGGGTGGTTTCTGATCTCCTGAGCATGTATTGGTCCCAGGGAAAGCTTCTGTCTTGACAAATGGACATTCTCCAACAGGAGAATGATTCAATCAGAAGATTCTTCTGAAACAAACTCATTCATCAAAACACAAAAGGTACAGAATATCAAGTCTCAAAAAAAGACAGCTAGCTTCTCCCAAGAGAGACAGATAAAGAAAACCAGGCTGACAAAGCACACAACCCACACACCCTTAAAAACTTTCAGGGTTTAACATGCAAAAGTTCGAGACCAACACAGGTAAAGAGGAGGCCCATAACAGCTGGAGGCTACGGCTCCCTCCAATGCCACCACCTCTGTACCCAACACTCCAGCCGGGGCTGCTCCCAGCACAGATTTAGGGTGACCCACATCACCTAGAGGTGCACATTTCCACTCACTCCCTGGGCATTCGAACTCTTTCCATATCAACCCAGCAGCACTAACGACAAAATTCCCAATGGAATCAGGGGAGGAGAGAGTCATGTAAAGTTCCCAAAGTTATTTTTCTATCCTAAGTGAAGTGCTTCAGAGGAAACACACCATTACCAAGGAGCTGCCTGCCTTTTATCCAAGTGTTTTACATCCAGGTGACACCACCCTGCACGAAGGGACAGGAGCCATCAGATCCCTTACTATTTCTATGGAGGGGAGAGGGGGACCCGCTCCCATCCTGCGCTCTCGGCAAGCTCCCTGCGGCCACGCAGCGAATGCTCGGCACCCTGCTCTGCTTCGTGCACGCCCAGCACCCCCTGCCTCTGCCTCCTCCCACAAACCTGGTAATACGCTGAAAAACACTCGAGAGGGTTCAAAGAGAAGATTTTTCAATAGACTGAAAAAAGCATTTGGTGAGAGCATCCCATTAAAGAAGTCAGAGGTCTTCCACCCCGCACACCGGATGCACATGTTCAGACAACAGCCAAGACCTAGAAGTAGTGAAATGTCTCTATGTTGAGGTTAATTAACATGCACAGGGGGGAAAGAGGAAGAGGCCAAAAATTACCTTCAACTATACTCAGATTTACTAAACTTGAAACTTCAACAGCTGTCAAAATCTCAGTTTTCTACACCACGAGTTATTAAAAAAAAAAAGAAAAAGAGAGATCTCAAGGGAAAGAATAAGAAAGAAACATCTTCATTTAAAAAACAATAATAAAAACCTGGAGTAGGAGATGAAAAAGAGATGCTCATCAGCAAAGCTTCTCCAAAGCGCAGTTGGATTTGATGGCGCAGGCAGTTAAAAGGCAGCATTCTGGAAAAAGCCGATTTGGTTTGGCTGCGTTACTACTGAGAAAAAAAAATAATAAACCAGCTCGAGCATACTTCCTTTTCACCGCGCTAATCCCACCCAGAGCTGTGGCTGAGGTGCAGCCGTGTTTACCGTCGGCGATTCTGCTTCGGGGTGTGCTCTGCCCAGGTGAACCAGCACCTTCTGGGGCTGCTCTTAACTTTTCCCAGCTGTGTTTTGCCAAGGGTCCTCCACGTCTCCACCTGGTTCTGCAGATGGAGCAGCTGCAGTGAAAGGCAAACACCTGGCCCGCGTTGCAGGGGGAGATTAGAGTTACGGCAGCTCCTGCCCTACTTAAGGCCGTATCAGTATTTGGATTATAAATGCTGCATTTGTCGTTGGGCTTTCAGCCCAAGTAACCTGAAACGCTGAGTTTTGAGTTCAGCATGACACATATACGTATGGTTAATGACCATGGTCAGCTTTCCACTCACCGGCCACCAAGAAAAAACTGAAATGGGGTGGAAGAGATGAATGACAGATATGCCACCGGTCCTATTCATGGCTGCGGACCACCATCGGATGCCCCAACGATCATACGCTCACCATCAGTTGCGCCCCCTGCACAACAGCTTTGGGTTGCGCCAACCCCACCAGGGCTGCTGGTGGGACCCAGCACAGCCCAGGGCAGTATTAAAGGCATCATTAATAGACGACAAATACATATCCTCTAGGGAATATCATTATGAGAAGAGCAAGAGAAGTACTAAACTGGTTTTCTGAGGGCTTTTTACAGCGGCCATTTCAAATAACACCTCTCTTCACATTAATACTGCAGTCTAAGCAGGCTTCTAGTCCAAGAGTTCTTCTTCTTGGAGATTCTCACAACTAAACAGCAGTGTAATACATCTACCTGATTAGCAGTGCTGCTTCAGCATTTCCTTTCACCACTTTCCTGCAAGTCCTTGTTCAGTGATGACAATATTTATATTCAAAACACAAGAATATGCAACCCTGTGACTACAAACTGTAGAGACAGACAGTGCACTTAAAAAAACCCTAACAAAACCACTTCCCAATAGGCTCCAAATGTCTGGACACTACAGCATCAGTAAAAGAAGCTATCTGTTACTTAGCAGTGATTTTTAGATGACTTGAACCTAATTCAGAATCGTAATCATACAGGGGAAAAAAAATCCATGAGATGTAATAAACTTTTGGAAGAAAGGAGATAATTTGAGGGCAAAAATTACATCTTGCAAAGCCAGGCTGAGAGGAATTAGTTCAAGAAAGCCTGCGGGGTCAACTTGTACTGACTATAGCAGATCCTTGTGCAAATTAAAAGCTTTTCTTCCCTGCTTGTTTCGGCATATGGAAAAGCTGCAAATTCACCCCCTAAGGTTGGCACCAATGACAGAGGCCGTTAAATGCCAGAAGGAGTCTCGGAGATGGGATGTTTGAACGGTAAGAAGTGCCGGAGGTGCGGCCCACTAAAACTCTTCCATGCGTTCAAGGGTCAAGTCCAATCAAACCCACATTTGTAAAAGCTCCTCTTGGGTGCCGTTGCCATCTCTGTGTCTCCTGGGTACTCAGCCTCCCCCTTGCCTCAGCTGCTTCCCAGTGCATCTCTGCAGGCAGAAGTTCACTCTGAAAACGGATTGTGGTTGTCTTCTTGACCCATGCAGAACAGCTAATCCCACAGGGATAATCCTGCTGTAACGAGGAAACAATAGGACCTTTGATAAAGCATATAAATATTATAAAAGCCCTACTAAAACATTCCTTAGTCTCTGGGACTGGACGACGGACCTCTAAAATGAATTTTGGATGCGCCTGTCTCAAGCTGTGTAACGTAACAGGAGGCAGGGAGAGCAGACTGCTCTTTCTTGTTTGCAAGACACCGTAAAATCTGTAACAGCGCTGGAGGCAAATTTCCCATGCCTGTTGACATTTGCATGCCACCCCTTCAACAACGTGCCTCATCCTCTGCCTGCCGGAGGA
This sequence comes from Charadrius vociferus, assembly GCF_000708025.1. Classification (NCBI taxonomy): domain Eukaryota; kingdom Metazoa; phylum Chordata; class Aves; order Charadriiformes; family Charadriidae; genus Charadrius; species Charadrius vociferus. The sequence goes on along the minus strand of NW_009650082.1, from coordinate 769,371 downwards.
GCCAGAGGACACCACAATCTCCAGCTCGCCCAACTCCATCTCTCCAACTCACAGCACACCTCTGGCATGCCAAAAATGGGACTGACCGAGGTACAGCCGACCTGTCCCCAAGAAAGTGGACCAAAGCCACCAGCTGATTTCATACAGACCGACAAACAGCTGTCAGATGGCAGGAACTTTGTCAAAGCCAACCTGGGCTGCCAGTGAGCTCTGGTGACCTCCAGGCTGAACATTCAAGCCTCTCCAAAACTGAGAATCAGCGCCATGTTTTGCGTTTAAAAATCCATTGGGTTTGAAAACAATTCCTCATTACAACTTCGGTGTAGAAATCCACTTCATGCTCATTGTACAAAACTCCTCAGGCACTTGTTTTCTGACCTCGCAAGACCTTGCTCCGGCACCAGAGAAGAACCCAATGAACTGACATTTCAACACTTTCTTTTGCCCTCAAGTATAAACATGCGACGGCTGAGAAAAAACAGTGATGCTCTGACCTGACACAACAAGTCGTGTCGAGGGATAACTCCTGCGCTGTATCAGTGACTGGAATTACCAGAGCTTTGCCAACAGCTTAATGAGATGGAAACTCATGCTCCCACTGCCAGAATTTGTCTGTCAGGGTATAAACTATTTGGATGCCCCAAATATTCTGCTTCTGTGTTATAAAACAGGTGCGAAGAGGTGCATCTCTATTCACAGAGCCGCCGCTCAGAGAAGCACAACCATTTGGACAGTACCGTCAGTGACACATTTAAATTCCTGGCGTGCTGCGTGGACGCGGGCAGATCTGTCCATTGGCTTGTCCTCACCTCGGTTGTTCCTGCTGATCTACAGACTCATCCCACGTCGGAGGAGCAGAGTCAGCAGAGAGAAGGCTACACGGTCATCTGAACAAGCCCACGCGTGCCACTGCTTCTTGATCTGTTTGGGTTTTTTTTTGCTTGTCTTTGGGGCTATCTGGAGAACAGGCATCTCTATAGCCTTCAGACTGGGAGGACCAGCAACGGCTGTAGAAATTCGGCATAAAGGAGTGGAAAAAGCAACTTGCTGCAAAATTGTGCCAACGGAGGCTTCACGCAGGACAGAGCGGGATGGCCGGTGTGTTTGGGGAGGCACATAAGTACCGCTGCAGCCCAGCGGCACAGCACAGGGAGGTGCCCCTCCGGCAGCTGTTCCTAACAGGGCTCACTCACTGGTCACCAGCATATGACATATTTCTGAAATAACAACAGGCTTTCCCTGAACAGGGCTCTCGGAGCCTGGATGGCGGCTGGGTCATGTCTGCCCAGCGTCCACCCAAAGCAGGACCAGCTCCGTGTGGTGCTGCCAGGTTTTCCAGGGCTTCCTGGGTGACCTCACACCACCAAGAGCACTGGCAGGACAGTGAAAGTGCAGTGCTGGTGGGAACTTAGGCAGTCCTTACTGACTCATGCAAAAGGGAAAGCAGAGATCCTATTCCAACCAAACTATCTTGTATGGTATCTATGGGACTGAAGGCAAGAATTTCTGCACCGACAAGATCATAGAATCATGGAATAGTATGAGTTGGAAGTGACCTTAAAGATCATCTGGTTCCACCCCCTGCCCTGGGCAGAGACACCTCCCCCCAGCCCAGGTTGCTCCAAGCCCCGTCCAACCTGGCCTTGAACACCTCCAGGGATGGGGCAGCCACAGCTTCTCAGGGCAACCTGCCCCAGGGGCTCACCGCCCTCAGAGTGAAAGATTTCTTCCTACTATCTCATCTAAATCTCCCCTTTTTCTCTGACGCTCAACTGTCCATACACCATCAGAAAAGTCATCAGCACTGATGGAGGATCAAGTAGATGTAGCAAACAATGTTCAGGAGTAGTAACTGAGTCTACAAATGTTTGTTGTTTTTTTTTTTGTGAGCGTGTTTTACCACAAAAATATAACAATTTTCATTCCATTAACTTTTTATCAAACTTAGCTTAATTAGAGGTACAGGGCTCGAGGGAAACTGCTGCAAGTATTAAATGGGAAATAAAACCTGATGAACACAGTAGCTAGAGTGACTTAACATTTAAATAAAACTGGTAGCAGGCAAATCAAGAAACATCTAAAAATTACCTGCCCGACAGTTTGTGCGCTCTGATAGTTGTTTACCCATTCACATGCACAAAGAGGTTTTATTTTTCCTCTTGCTAAGATCAATACTACAGGGGGGGGGGCGGGGGGGAGGAAGGTTTGTTCAATGAGACAAATATATTCAAGAAAAACAAAAGGACAGACAAGTGCCTGTGGACATTTTCAGAGTACCGCAGTGTAAAACCAGTGCAAGGCCAAGCAGGTGCTGTTAGACATGGGCGGTAGGGATGGCAGCGCTAAAATCAAAGCTGGTGCAGGTCGCCTCTGCCGCTCCCTTTTCCCTTTGCAAAGTTTCCATAAGCTTTTCAACAGAGGGTTATCTGCTGCCGTCCCAAGTTTCCTCCTAAGAAGATTCCATCAAAGTAACTTCTAGGTGCTCAGCACTCCTAGACACAGAGGGCAGACCACGCTTTCACAGAAAAAATCATCCCCTGGGAGAATCAAAGGCACCAACCAGTGTATCCTGAAATGTGGAGACCCAGGTGGACCAAGGGCAGGAATCTGGAGTCAGGTATTTTGCAGCAGAGGAGTAAACCAATAGCAGCAAACAGAATCAGGCAATCCACCAAAAATTCAATTTTGTGTGATGCTGATTTGCAGTCCCTGATACCCCACAGTCAGATTTACAAGCCCTATGAACAAGACACTGCCTGCGTCTCTAAATTCTTGCCTCTCCTCTCTGTGTACAACTTCATAGGCGACAGTTGGCTTGTCTGGAGAAATGGATGCCTGGGTGACAGTGGAAACCAGGTTAAGGATCTGTTCCTACCTCTGTGCTTCTTCATCCCACAGCCCTGAACCACTTCAGCTTTGCAAAGGTCCCAGGCATGCTCTCCCAGTTCTGCTAAACTACTTTGCTTCATGGTTGCCACAAATTTGCTGTATTTTTTTTCTGGAAACCATCCTCAAGATTGTTGCCTTTTCTCTCCATCTTTAAGCAGATCTCCCGGCAAAAAAAAAATATCGGTCCTGGGAAGCAGATGGCTCCGCGATGAAGACGTCAAGTTTGATACAACTTCCATCTATGAAGGGGAAGGAGAAGGGAGTGGGAAATGCACAGAAAGCTAGAAACCTGGATGCCTCAGCTTATACGTGCACCCAACCATGGCACAAGCACTGATACACGCTCAAGTACGTACCCAGGCTCAAACAGGAGGCAGGTGTTTAGACCAACACAAACGATCTCAAGCCAGGCTTGAAGGTTTTTCAAAGCTGCCTGATCCGCGATGGTTTAGGAGTGGGAATGCATCTCTGAAAGAACGTTCCTGAAGATGACAGAGTTTCTCAGCACAACGTAAAGTACGGCTTGTATCGTTACTCACCACGGGAAGGTGATCCATTAGCATCTGTAGTGTGAAGAGGGAAGCAAACAGCAGAAGGAAAGCAAAGCGCTAGAAAGAAATTCTGGCTAGAATTCGCTGCTTTAAATCTTCGCGTGAACACAGGCTGTGTGCTGCAGAACGCCACGCTCGCATCGCGAAAGCAAAATGGGCACAAGGCTTCCATCCAACTCGGATTTAATGGCAGAGAAGATAGAGCTGCTCTTTGAGAAAAATCCCAATTGTTGATTTCTATTTTGTCTGGCGATGGAGCACAGTATTCCTCCTTCCTTCCTGCCAAAAGCGGTGGAAGTACGATGTACTTTGAAGTAATTACAGGAGCTCATCCCAGAAATGGCTGCATTTCAAACGAAGCAGGAGATGCAAAAGCGGGGAGTGGCTCCCTGACGAATGTTAAACCTGCCTTCGGACCTCAGGATGAAAAGATGCTCTCCAAAACAAACCAAGACTTGTCCAACCTGGCTCCCTTTGGTCTGCCTAACCCTGCTATCACCTCCATCCTACGGCTGGCAAATCCAGGGCAGCACAGCCCCAACACGGCAGCCGCAGGCGAGAGGAGCTGCCTTCCTACACAGATGCTCGGCTTGATACAGGTTTTTTTTTGTTGGACCGACGTCTGCCTGACTCCTCGGGAAAAGCGGCTAACATCTAGCCGCGCCAACCCTGCACTCTCCTAAATACGTAGCCTGGGTTCTGCAGTACGCCTGGAAGCATTCAGTATTCTGATTATCGGTAGAACAGCCACAATTATCCCAATAAAACTATTACTATATTGGGCCTTAGATCATAAATAGAACTTAATAGATTTTATTACATCCCAGGAAGCAAGAGCTACAGAAGGGAAAGTATTGCTAAGAGTGCATTGCTACTACCTATCAATTTCTCCTAAACACTCAGCACTTAAGAAATACCCAAAGAAACACACTGCTCCCACAGCATAACTATTTCAAATTCCCCTCTGAGCTCTTCCCTTTTAGCCAACTCGCATGGTACGGTTTAGTAGCTGAAAATTAAAGGGTCACAATATTGAGCCTTCAGGTATCAAGTTCACAATGGAAATAGCAGCTGACACAGAAAGGGCGCCGCTGAGCGCGGCAGTAATAATTCTGTTGCCTCGGAGCTGGAAGCAGCTCCCTGACACAAAGTTTGTTATTTAACTCAGTGAGAAATGAAAGAAAATGCCACAGCCGTGGATTTATTCCTTACACAGCTTCTTTCAAATCATACTCCAAAACCAGAGCCGCGCTAGCAGTGAGTCTTTAACTCAGGCTGCAGCATCCTCTTTAGTCCAAATCACTGCCTTTCAAGTGCCGGTGAACGCAGTGTCGGCGATAGCCTAAATAAGGGCTGCTTGTCCTTCAGGCCCATGCAAGCTCTTCTGCTGGAGCCCAACCTCCAGAAACCTTCATGGGAGGCAAACACAGCTATATGCCCGGGATCCAACACCAAGCGACGACAAATCCGGAATGTCGGACAGCCACCGGCCCAAGCGGCCTCACGAAGAAGGGCAGGAACAAGGAGGGCTTCTGTGGGGCCATGGGGAGCCAGCCAGCTACGCCTGCTTCCCACTTGCCCCTCCTCACATCATCCAGAAAAAGCCATCTTGCCACCCCCGGGGACTCCCCACCTGGCCCCGCTCCGCGGTGACAGCCCAGGCCTGCTGTTATCTCCCAAACAGATGCATTTATTCTCTTGAGAGCCTCCCACGTCTTATCTAGCTGGCAGTTTCCAAAGCGTCGATCGCCAAGCCCAGCTAAAACCACTTTAAGCTCTTTGAGGCAACTATTCCTGACGGCGTTTCGGCTGGGGAGCGAGGCAGGCAGAACGGCAGCCCCGCGGCAGGGTCCCCCCTCGCCATCCTGCCGGGATGGGTACGGAAAGCACCTCCCGCACCCCGCTCCGGTGCCGCTGGAAACAGGACCTGGCACGGGAATGGATGTACAGTTTACAAAGATCTCCTGCTTCAAGCAAATTTGCCTCTCAACACATGGCCAAACTCTCACGCAATAAATTAACTATTTGGCAGCCACCGAACTAGCGCTGGAGCCAAACCAATTAGGGTTTAATGTGATCCCAATTTCCTATTTCTGAGACGGGGGTCGTGGAGGGGGGGAGTGAAGGGGGAAGAGGAGGGAGGGAGAGCGAAGTAAATCCCCTCCTGGTTTATAAATCCTTGCCAATCATCCCAGATAAACCTGTCACCCACAGCTCTAAATCTGTATTTGCACTCGCGTGCTCCAAGGGACGCTATGGGAAAAGGCGCATTGGACGCAGCCAGCCTGACTCCCGACATGTGTTTTCCATACTTGGGAAATTCAATCATTTAAAAAATATTTACCAAGCTTTGTCTTTAATTAGAAAAACATGACGACGGATAAGGCAAGTTATTGTTTCTAAGCTAGAAATGTCAAAGATCCTAATGATGTCAGAAGATAAACCCCATTACTGACCCACGTACACGCTGCCAGGGCGGCAAATGTTTCAAAGTTGTTTTTTTTTTTTCATCCCCCCTCAAAGTTCAGCGCTTTACAGTCACAATTCATCAGTGGCTTCTTGGCTCCCACCAAACCTAATCAGGGAGGAGGAGGAGGGAAGACTCCTGCCTGCAGATCTGCTAGACGGGGTGTGTTAATGCAAAAGAGCTTGCACAGCAGGAGAGGAATATGGGAGCCATTTGACTTCTTTGTGTTTTAACATCCTGGCTACAGTACCTCCCCTGCACATGCAATTACCTGCCATCACCTAAGATAAGCAAATTCATCTCATCTGCACCTGGAACTGCCGCAGGCAGAGATATCCCCATCCTTTAAAAAAGTGTTAAATTAAGTTTCTGCCTAACCAAGACCCCTCAAAATGCTTGCTCCCAAGACTACAACCACAAAATGTTGTCTTCCACAATACTCACGAACAAAAAGAAAGCTGACCTTGCTCCAAGCCGACAGCCGCGAGTGTCCTGGAGCTCTGCCCGCCTAGGACAACGTGTGGCCGTACAGATGTAGCCCACACTACAGCCCCTCTTCCATCTCCATTTGTTCCAGTACCTCCAGCCAGATGCAGAGAGACTCCAAAGGCAGGATGCACAACAACTTAGAAGTACAAAGCAAATATTTGTTGGCTAACAGACACAAAAGATAGCCGGGACGTCATGAGTTATTAGGCTAAGCATTTGTGTGCTCAGCACTCCCGATGAGGTGTCTGAAGAGTCTTTGTTGCCCAGGGGGGTCAGGGAGGGTCCCTGGATGGGCTCCCCAGCACTGCCCACCACCAGTCCCATCCCACCAGCGCCAGCCACAGCTCAACCAGACCATCCCTTGCCAGTCCCTGTCCAGACCAGCCCACTCCCACGTACACCGACCACATACAGCCGCTTCCTTTCCTTTAGGATTTTATACCTCCTTTTCCTCCTCCTGTTGCCTCCTGTCAGAAATGGTGTGATAAAATGCATACAAAAGCCAGGCAGGAGCATCCCAGGTGATACATGTGGAGGAACTTGCTGCCACAGCAACTCCATGCACTATTAGGAAGTGAAAGACGAACTCCCAAGAGGTCGCGAGGACTGAAAAATACTGATGTATTTAGTTCAGGGACAAGGCGGTATTGATGCTAACAAATTGGTGTGTCTATCAAGTCCACTCGGCGAAAAGCAGCAGTAATTCTGCAAGCATTCACTAAGTATTCGTTTGATTATTTTATGACATCCACAAGAAAAAATGGCTAATGCTACAGTTTCCATTCAAAACCATAACTGCAATGACAAAATTCTGTAGTATTTCAAAAAACTTCAAAGTGTCACCTATAGACCCAAAGTCAAGACAACAGTGTGCCATTTATCTTCTGAAAATATCCTTGCAATCTAAGGGTGAGGGCTATTATCAAATACTAACTTAAATACCAACATAAATCTACGCTGGAGAAAATCCCTGCCTGAATAGTCTGATCCTTTAAATTATACCGAGACTGCAAAGCACATCTTCAAGGAAAACATATGTGCAGATTTTGACCTCCAAGTCCAATCGCCAGATAAGTCACTACCTGTAGAAGTTAGTGCTTCTCTCTCTAGAAAAACATGAAAAGGAGTAAAGAACATTTTAGCTGAGCTCTAAGGTCAGAGTCGATTAACCTGGAGTGCACAAATCCAGCCAAAACTATGTCCATGATACTTCTGTAGCTGAATCAAACACGGGTGCGCACACACGTGGGACGCAGCAGGGAGGGATGGGAAGGTGACAGGGACACAGGAGAAGTTTTCTGCCCCTGACACTGGCTGGACAAGTGCCTTCGGGAAGGTGGTTTTCAGTGTGGAAGAGTTCCAGGTACATTGCCTGTCAGCGTGGAAGCACGGTCTCCGGGACTTTCTACATCAGAGGGGGAGAGACAGATTCACTTCTCACCTTCCTGAGTTTTACAGCCGCCTCCTTCTTCTGCAGTCAAAGAGTTTAGCTCTGATTCTTGCCAGCAAAAGGGAACCCCGAGCAGTCCTCCTCCCTTCTCCAGTGGTTCATGGCAACATCTCGAGGTAGCTGCAAAGCCTTGGCAGCTCAGGCTGGTGGAAACCGTACTCAGCTCACTATTCCACTCCAGTCCTGCTTCGAAGAGAGTCGACTACATGAGCTTTACCTGAAGTACACGCGCTTTTCTATCCTCAGAGAAGCTGCAAATCAAAACCCTCTTTTTCTTTTCTCTGACTGCTTTAGAACACCAGTTTATTTCCCTCTCCCGAACACTGGTGCAAAGGAAGAGTAACACCTTAAGCATTTTGTTGTAAAGCGTATAAAAGTCAAGACTAAGTCCCTGAAAGATCCATTTTAATTTGCGCATTGGAAATATCCATGTACGAAAGGCATGTTGACGAGAGCCAGTATGTGCCTTAAACTGAAATGGAACATCGCAAAGCTTCAAAGCAGTCCCAAATTTCTCCTGTCTTTCTGGATCGTTAGTTTCACACCGAGCACTGAACCACCACAGCGGATGAAAATATTTGACACGGTTATGATTTAGCAGCAATTCAGAATTTATTAATGGTTTGAGGTAGATCAAGAGGTTGAATTTTAGCAGCACTTAATCGTTAGCCAATTCAAGGATTTACAAGGTGATTTAGCAAAATAATGAAATGGCGACTTAATTACATATTTGAAAATGACGAGATTCACACTATTTTACTATAAGGTGTCCTGAATCAAAACAAATGTGTATAAACACAAAATATACAAACACACAGGACTCAAGGAGTTGCACACACACCACCCAAGTCTGTAATTGCTCGGAGCAAGGTCCCTTCACAGCGAGCAACTCCAGGGTGCCCCTTTCAACTCCTCACACACACACAGACAGAAACTATTTGGATCCAGAAAAATACATCAACACCCACACTCCTAAAAGCTAATGTGTATATCAGAAACACACTGATAGAGAGGTGGATGAAAGAGAGATCAGCCTATAGTTCAAATTTCCCTCTTCTGGAGTTTAGAGTAAATACTCCCAATGCATGGGCATTCCTCAGGGGTGAAAATTGAGCCTCAAGAACGTGTGCTCGCCCTGCTGGTTTAACCCTCGAGCCGTTTGCCTGAGCAGCATCCCAGCTCAGGGGAGATGCTGGTTCACAGCCCGCTGCGGTCCAGGAGAGCTCAAAGGGTCTCACTAGGGTCGCAATTCATAGAGTTCAAGATAATTGACTTTCATCAGGTACTTCACCAGTGCAGCCCAACTCAGACAACGGGATATTGTCATACTTTCCACCAGTTGCGCAGGCCCAGAACTTGCTAGATCTTGAAGTTCTGGTATCACAGCCCCCTTCTTTGGGCCGTAATCCAGGTACTGCCAGGGGGTGATCAATTATTGATACCATTTCCAAGCGATAAGGGACATGGAAGCCAAGTGTGTTAAAGGGTTGCCATAATGTTCTGGTCTGTTGCCCTTTGCGTTCTTCCCTGTCTTATGTTAGGTTGTTCTTTGGCCCAGGTGGGGGGAAATCACGCCAAGCACCGAGTGGCCTAAGAGAGAGGGCGGGGGGAGTTGCATCGCCATGACCACTCCGCCATAATACATACCCAAAGAAAGCAAGCAACCTCCTGACATTGCCAGTAACTGTATTTTAATACAGCAGAAATCACTGGACTGATAACCAAGGCAATGCATACCATTTGTGCTCATAAAAAATATGAGTTTACGGCTGATTATTCACTTTCTCGAGCCCAAAGATAAAATCCAACAGTGTTCTTGGGCAGACGCTAGGCCCAAGAACTAAGTGATGTCTTGCACCAGCGTTCAGCCTATTCAATAACTGGCACTAACAGGACATGGTTACCTGCTCTATCTATAAAGCTGCCGAAGGCTACAACGCATATTTATGTGCTTATCCCTATAAAACAGCTGTATGGCTCACCGGGGTTATCACTAGCACTTCACCAATGGATGCTGAGCCACAGGCGTATTAAAGCTGCATAAGAAATGATGCTTTATCTGCCGCTGAGTCATCCGAAGCATCCCAGGTGCTTGTCACCCCCTCTTGCCTGGAGCTACGGCCTTGCTGTACCTGCTCGCATAAGGTCAGTGCAATCACTTCCTGACCCGGTTCTGTCAATGGCATGCAGATGAAAAGCCCCGCTCTCACACATGGTTTAATGATGCAAAACTGAGCAGTTACATATACGTTTATAGGCATTCCAGCCACAATCCAGAAAAGCACTCCAACAACTTGCCCAAAGTTTCAGAAAGTACCACAGCTGAGATGGGAGTTGGTTTCACATATCCACCCTGAAGCTAACAGCTTTAGGCACAAGATTGCTGTCTCCTTTAGCTTCAATTATTTTTAAGCAGGATGTCAAAGGCCTGTCTTTCCTCCCAGTGCTCAGTCTAAGAGAAACAGGGAATCTGACCAGTCGCTGCATGCGCCGTCAAGCTGCACCACGAGCAGACACACTGGGTGGGATTTGTTTCATCTAACTTCTCGTTGCCAAAGCCCGAGCCAGCTATCCTGGACTCCCCCTTGCAGTCAATGAAAAAGCCCAAGCACCTCCAGTGCGTAATTCATCTCATCCAGGGAGAGGTGTCCAAGACCGGTGAGACGATTTGCCCTCAGAAGCGCCTCTTCCTCCACTGCGACTGCAAAGGGAGCTTGGAGAAAGGAGATCAGGCACAGAGGGCTGACTTTTGGACAGTGAGGTTAAAGCAGATGATCTCACCCCAGCTCCTTCTATGGGGCCTTTTCTTCAAGGTACACAAACCAAAGAGACCTCCCTGACAGTGAGGGAGTCAGGTACCAGAGTTCTGCAAACCCACATGGATGTTAACACGCCTTGCTTGCTGCTGTGGCCTCCCAGCGCGCCTTCCACATTAGCATCAGCACCTATCTTTACAGTGCTTCCCTATGAGCAACCACGCTTCACTTTATAATTCCCTCATTTCCTCTGAGCTTTGGGATGTGCTTTCAACTGCTTTTCTCCCTTCACTGAACTGTAACTTATCAACAGAGTTGCCTCCAGGCTGTGATCCAGCCCCTGTTCGAATGGCCCATCCTGACACCCACAGACATCGGACATCACTGATCGGTCCAGACATCGCCAATCCGTCCAGCACCTCGATCTGTTGGCACCTGGATCCTCAACCCGGGACGGCTCACAGTCCACTCCCGCCTGTGGATAAGCAAATGCTGTGCGTACAAGATTAATATGGTGAGACGTACTGGCTAACCATCTACCCTGCTCCTCAGCAGCAGCAACTCGCTGCCCTGCTCTCCTGCCGACCTCATCGCCTTCAGAGAGAACACAACTCTTCTGGAAACAAACCTCCTGTTTTGAGAAACTGATGAAAACGCAGCTCTGGTTATTCACCTTCCCAACCCCAAGTCGCAGAGGATGCTGCAACAGACGGGCTTCACGGCCACACACACACCCTGAGCCCACCTTATGGCTGTGCCCACTGCTGACCCCACCGGCCTGCTGCCGGCTG
>NW_009650082.1:747421-756696 GCF_000708025.1 Charadrius vociferus | reverse complement strand
GGGTGGTGAGCCCCTGGCGCAGGTTGCCCCGAGAAGCTGTGGCTGCCCCATCCCTGGAGGTGTTCAAGGCCAGGTTGGACGGGGCTTGGAGCAACCTGGGCTGGTGGGAGGGGTCCCTGCCCAGGGCAGGGGGGTTGGAACGAGATGATCTTTAACGTTCCTTCAAACTCTAAACATTCTATGATGATTCTATGAGTTTTAGCCTAATTGTGGCTTATGGCCTCCCCAAAACCATCTCACCTTCTTCCCCGGTCTGTTCTGAGGCCTCCCCACTAACCCAGAGGTGTTACAATACCTCAGTTATTGTAACCAAAGTGTCTGAGCTGCCTCCTGGCACTTCCCACAACCCAACTCCAACCCCATGCCTCCACGGGAGTGGTTTCAATTAGGTCCCTGGAGGGGAAAGCAGGTCCTGGAGTTATTTCAAGAGTTGCAGGACAAGTGGTATGAAGAATTGTGCAGCAATGGTTTGGGTTGGAAGGGAGCTTTGGAGATCAGCTGGTCTAACTCCACAGACATCTTGCACTAGATGAGGTTGCTCAAAGCCTCATTGAACCTTCAGGCCCAAATGGTGGGGCATCCACAACTTCTCTGGGCAACCACCTTCATTGTAAAACTTTCTTTCCTTATATCTAACCTAAACCGACCCTCTTTCTGTTTAAAACTCCAAACCCTTGTTCTGTCACTATAAGCCTTGGTAAAAAGTCTCTCTTCATCTTTCTTATCTCTTGAAACGCTGCGATAAGGAAGAATGGGGCTCTTCCCAAGGACCAACTAACTGCGTGGTTCTTCTTTTGTGGAAGGTGGGGGGGGATCTGTAAAGCCTTGCTATGTGCTGTCATGGTTAGGTGTGACTTTGTTGGAAAGGGAGCTTTGTGTGTCAGGAGATCTCCCATGGGCTGCTGCCTTTCCACAAAATGCCCAGGGAGTCTGGCCGCAGGAAAACACATTTAGATTTACATGGAAAAAAAAACCACAACCACAAACAGAAGTTAATTTAAATATCCATGTCAGAGCTGAGACCTGAGTGTTTTGACTCTGACAAAGTCCAAAGCTGCAGTGCCATTTACCTCTGGTAGGTACCTCAAAGCCCAGAAATGCTGGAGTTTGTGATCATGAGAGCTTCACTGAGAGCCTGAGAGTCCTGCCTGGGGTTTGCTGGGGTGGCAGTTTTGTGCTGAAGTCCAATTGGCACCTGAAAACTAAGCAGAAGCTTTCTCCCATCCTGGAGGGATTTCCCCTGGTAGGTGTTCTCCAGGGAAACCGCAAGTTGGCCAGCTGGGTCGGGCACTTCCCAAAAGACTTGAAAGTAGCTGGAGGAGGAAGATCATGTGTCTGCAAATTGGGTCATAGCTGGGGTTTCTGTTCCCAGCAGTAAAATATGTACGTGATCCTGGAAGCAGGGGGCCAGGACCCAGTCTCCTGCCCAAGGTAGATGGCCTCACCACCAGTTCGCAAGTCATGCTGGTACCAGTGTGGCTCTTGATGCCCTGCTGTCTCTTGGCTCAGCCTTGGCAGAGCTCATCACCAGTGAAAGAGAGTTCTTGGGATGGAGCAGGAGATCCAGACTGGCTGCCCTAAGGCACTATCTGTCCTCTGAGCCCTACTCTGCTCCCGGGAAATAAAGGACACAGAGGTCAGAGCTGCTGTTTCGCTGTAGGACTGTGCTCCCAGCAAACTGGGTTTGAACTCCCCCAGTTCTGGGCTGGTGGTTGCTGGCCAGCAGCCCGTTGATAGGCTGGTGGCCTTTCTGGGTGAGCTGTGGCACACCGCAGCTTGGCAGCGATTAGCTCTAGATGCTCAGGAAGCCACGGGCTTATTTTGAGTTTGCTGGCCAGGAACAGGCATCTCTTGGGCCCAGACGTCCCATGATGGAACAGATCCAAAGTTGAGCTAAAATGACAGGAGCATCCACCTAGTCCCATCGTCCTCGTTTTAACTTTGTGGCTTTGCCTCCTCCCTTTGCGAGGCACCAGTGCTTCCCTGGACCAGCCTGTTGGCCAGACCCCACGTCCCCCGCGCCGCTCTTATCTCCTGCGGCGCTGGCTGCAGCTTGCCTCTGGCCTGTGTTTACCACCACTTCATTTCACTGTCATGTACAGCCTCGCTGTGGCCAAATTCACGCTGCTGAAGCAGAAAGGGCTGTTGTGTGGGTTGCTGATAAGGGCTTTGTTTTAATTTAGCTGGTCTCCAAAGCCTGGGAAGGCCTTAGGAGAGCAGCAGGCTGGGCTCCATCAGAGGTTTCACCAACATGATGGGAGCAGCTCCCCAAGCCACCTTGCTGTGCTCCCCATCCGCAGCTGGGCATCTCCCCGACCTTCACCCATGCTGGAGCCTTCCTTGTGCCCGAGTGTGGAGGAGGCGATGGGAACTGCTGTGCTGACGGCGTGGAGCCATTGCTGCCCTGCTCTGTGTCCCATCCCTCCTGGCCACCACGATCTTGGTGGGGGACATGCACTGGTGTGAAGTGTCACTGCTCGGAGTGGGGAGGAGGCGAGGAGGGCTGGGACCACAAAGCAGAGATCTGAGATGTGCCGGGGAAAGCTTTGAAGGAGGAGCTAACGTATTTTCATCTTCCTCGCTGTTCAACAGCTTTGGTGTTGCTCGAGGTAAAGGCACAGTGGGCACAGAGCAGCTCCATTACAGGGTCTGCATTGCTGCTTTGTTTTGAACAATGAAACAGCTGCAGAGGGAAACCCCAAAGAGGAGAGTATTGTGCTAAATGACACTCATAATACCCACAGAGTAACAGGATAGAGTACATACAGGACTTCATCTTGCAGACCTCAATGCTGATAAAAGATGTAGGAGCTCAGGACAGCAGCTTTGGGGACGTTTCCATAGTTATATGCAACTTTGTCACAGAAGCAAGCTCATGTTTTAAATGTGGCCATCCTGTCGCCCCTCCAGCAAGCGTCTTCTAGAGACGGAGAGGTGTGAGCAGGGAATGGGCTCTCCGTGCCCTTTCTCGGAAGATCTGAGATGAGCGGTGTCAGGGTTGTGGGTGAGACCTGGGGCATGGGCATGGTCCTGTAGAGAGGATGAGCTCTGGATCTTGATGGGCTGCAAGCAGGTTCATCACCCTGAGACACACACTGCTGTAGCCTGCCCTGCGGGGAGCACCCCTTCCCTGCCTCAGCCCCCCAGATTTTAAGCCATACAGGGAGCTGAGCTTGTCCCGTGCTCTCTGGAGCTGGGGTAGAGGGTGGGAAACATCAACGGCCATCAAACGAAGGGGTCAGTTGCAATTTTTGCTCTGTTGGTACATTGGTACACAGAGCAGGGTTTATTTGCTCTAAGAGAAAACCTCACCTAGCCTTTAGGAGTACGGATTTATGTTCTGTGTCCAACTGAGCAACACCTGTTCACTTAGCTGATGTTTCCATATGTCCTTGAAATAGGCTTGTGTATTAAAGAAGAATCTCTATGGGCACGTGGGCTTCATTTGGAACCCTTTTCTTTTGATCATTTAAAGGTGATGTATTTGTGACAAGAAAAAGAAGACTACTTAGCCCAGTGCAGTATGCGGGGCACGCGCGCCCTAGAGAGGTAGAGGTATGTCTAAATATATATATGCATATCACACGTGACTGAGCATCCACAGTTTTGCAAACAGCATTTTTAGGACTATTAATACACAGCCACTATAGACGTTTTATATCTATGGCCAATAAAACACAAAACCCATTAAAATATACACGTACTCCACAAGTCAAGAAATGCTCCCGTCATCTTTAACGCATTTAATTGCATATTAGACAGACAGTCAAGTCATGGACTGTGTTTTTCCAGGGTGTACTTCTCTATTTGGTGCATGAGGGAATGGTGCATGCCGTATGAGCAGGTACTTGGCGTCTGCGCTGCTTATTTGCTGGCATCCCACAGCACAGCTCATGCCGCGCTGAGGGAGCTGCGCTCTGAAGATGCATTTTTTCAGCTCTGCTTGCTGTCCTGCCACATCCTCGCCCATACCCGAGCACTGATGTAAAGCGCCCTTCTGGGTTTGATCCTCTTTCACTCACTCTGCTCCTTCCAGTTTCTGCTCCAGCTCCTGCAAAGGTCCTACCAAAGGAAACCTCCTTCATTGCGTGGCCTTGAGTCCCTCTCTGAATAAAATCTGTCTATCAAGAGGCCAAAGGTGGCTGCAGGTGGGAAGCTCAGTCTCTGGGAGCAGGATTTCGCAACCTTGCTCCTGTTCTTCCAAAGTGTGGGTTTGTGTGAGCCCCCACTTCAAGGAAGGTCCTGTATGGCAGGATATGGAGCGAGGTGGGTCACCAGCAGGTCTGAGGTGCTTAGGTGCTCTCCTGGACTCTGTCCCTGCTGCTGGCGAGGCAGCTGAGAGCGGCTGAAGGTTGTTCTCCTCTCTGCAGACTCACGTTAAAAGGAAGGAGAGGGATGCTGAGGTTGAGCGCTCCCAGGTGGGGGGTGGTCTCAGCTGGTGACCATGGCTCTGGGCTGGAACAAACTCTCTTGGGCAAGGACGTATTCCCATTCTTGCTCCCCACAGCTCAGTTCCTTCAGCCTTGTCCTGCGTCTTCCTCGCCCCTTTGCTGTCCCCTCCCAGGTCCCACACCAGCTCGATCCTCCCATTTCCTCCACCGGGGAAGCAAATCTGGTGACAAGGATTAATGGGTCTGATCAAAGAACAGCGAGCACAAGAGCAAGAGGGAATGTCACTTGGAAATCTCTCATCTCACAGGCGTGGGTAGCTCTAAAAATGCTGAAGAAAGAGTAATTACTGTCATAAAAATGAGTGGGAAATGAGATAAAGGGTTTATCTCACGGGGCAGGTCATGGCAGAGTAACCTGCCTGCTTCCTACGCTGGGAACTGGTTTTCAAAACAAGGCAAAATGGAAAGTTTAGTACAAGCAGAACTGAGCGAAGGGAGATCAGGGCAGATGGTGCCAGAAGGGGAGGTCTGGAGCTTGGTGGAGTTTCCCAAGGTCAGTCCTGGTGTGCAGTCGGCGTTTCTCCTGGCACGATGTGAGTGCACGAAGGCAAGTCAGCATCAAACAGAGAGGCAGATGTGCCTGGTGGGAGGAGGATGGGGTCTCATGGAGCAAGAACCGCTGGAGGAGAGGAGGGGTGAGATGAGAACTGTTCACCACATGGGAGGCAGAGCGCCCAGTGGCTATTGAGCCCAAACAGGCAATAATTCTGTGATAAAATCTGAGGACATTTTTTAGCACGCAGGTCCCTTTCTTCAAACATGGATGTTTGAACCTGAGAGTGTCCAGCTCAGCTTAGAAACTGTATTCCTGTCCCTGAAACCATCTCAGGTCTTCCTCGTTTGTATATTCAAGCTGATGGGTGCC
This sequence comes from Charadrius vociferus, assembly GCF_000708025.1. Taxonomy (NCBI): domain Eukaryota; kingdom Metazoa; phylum Chordata; class Aves; order Charadriiformes; family Charadriidae; genus Charadrius; species Charadrius vociferus. The sequence goes on along the minus strand of NW_009650082.1, from coordinate 751,380 downwards.
TGCTGGAGCCATAAAGATGGTGATTCTGTTTTGAATATCATATTTGTTTTCCAAAGGCCATCTGGCTGCATTTCTTTATTGTTTGAGAAAACAGTGACACCGTCAAAAAGGCCCTGTGCTGGGAGAGTAAACGACTGGGGGGGTGGAAAAGAGACATGTGAGCATTCAGTAGTCAGGGCTGCGTATCAGGGGTGTGCATCGCTCTGCGAGATCTCTCAGCTCTTTGCTGAGATGAAGAAACTCGCCCTTCAGGATCCTAGGAGACAGCAAGCAGGTCCTCTCCCATGTCAGCTGCTCCTCCAGGTCACCGGCTGGCCCAGCACCCACGCGCTTCTGCAACTCGGGGTTTCAGCTCTGGGTTTCCCACCCGGTGCATGCAAACTGTGATGGCCTCTGGCGGGGACGGCGCTCTGCCAGGGTCCTCGGACCTGCTCCCTGTATGCAGTGAGGAGCTCAGTGCCAGGCAGGATCAGGCCAAAGTGATGCAAAGCCCAAACGAGTCAAAGGCAAGTTGTCAGACCCTGCCCTGGCTCCCATGCACGGCAAGAGCTGAGGAAAGCCCAGCCCTTGCACTGGTTTGGATTTCTCAGGGGATGATGCTTCCCAGGTTGTCCTGCTTTTGGCTTCCGCCGCGCTCTTGGGGGCAGGCACACCACCCAGCCTCGGGGACTCCAGAGCCGCAGTGTGCTTCGGCGTCTTTCGGGGGACCTGCAGCCACAAAACTGCTCGAACTTTTCACTTTGCAGTCTCAAACCTCAAACCACCCCCTTTTCTTCCTTCAGAGCAGCACTCGGCGAAGCCCGTGCCCGGCCACGCAGGCTGCCTGCCATCTGGCACAAGCAGCACCAAGTAGAGTTAAATAAATGTTAAATACACACTAATACCATGTGACAACTAGCAAAAGGCAATGACTTCAAGCTCGAAGAGTCTGGTTATGTAAACAGCATCCTGAAATTAATATTTACCTTTTAAAACAAACAGATATTTGGGGTGTTTCATAGCCTTTCTGCCTAGCAGATGCCAAGAACAACAGCTTGGTACTGCAGGGAATTGGCTTGACAGCTCAGGGGACACTAAACTCCCCACCAGCCTCCAGACTGTGAGGTCGGAGCTGGCCTCTCTCTTTTCAAGCAAATAAATTCGCACAAGTGCCAGATTAATCTTTGCTCAGGGGCTGCGACCTCTAATGAGGAGTGGGAGCCGCCCTGACGGCGCAGCCGGGGAGCGGGGATTCGAGCGGCAGATGGGCTGGAGGATGAAGGTTTTGGGGATGCTCAGAGCGGACCCTTGTCCAGAGGGGCTCTGGGGAGGCAGAAGGGCCGTCCCGTGGTGGGAAACACTGCTTGGGCGGCAGCATTGCCGCTGCGCTCCTTTTCCAGACCTGCACCTATGGGGTAAATCCCATAAATTCTCTAAGGGGTGATGGTTTTGCAAATTGCGACCAAAGTCCCTGTCACAGCACAGCCAGGCTCGGGGATGGGGCTCTCTGCACACCCCCGGAGTGGCCCCACTCCTCCAGGGAGAGACCTCATGGACATCCCCATCCTCAGGTGAGCACCCGGAACTTTTCTGGGCTTTGCTACAGTGTTTTTATCATTTTTTATCATTTTCCAGCAACGGGATGTGTGCCCAACACAGACACAAAGCAAAAGTCAGCTGCTGCCCTGGAGGTGTTTGGGATCTTGGTAAATAGGGGATGAGCGGAGGCAGGGGTAGGAGCCCAATTTCAGTTTTAATAGGATATTTCTTGCAGATGTCTGAATATTGGATATCAGGAAAATTTTTTTCACTGAAAGGGTTATCAAACATTGGAAGAGGCTGCCCAGGGAGGTGGTGGATTTGCCATCCCTGGAGGTGTTTAAAAAAAGGGTAGATGTGGTACCTGGGGACATGGTTCAGAAGTGGTTTTGTCAGGTTGGGTTAATGGTTGGACTTGATGATCTTAAAAGTCCCTTCCAACCTCAGCAATTCTATGATTCTATGAAGCAGAAGGAACTTAAGGTGCGTCTTGCAGCTCACCACTTCTGCCCTCACCCACCGTTTCATTTTATTTCCCCCCTTGGCTCCTAACGCACCCCCTTGGCTTCATCCCTGGCCCTGTGCTTTCATCCTCTTCCTCCCAGCTGGGGACGGCTCTTCCCGGTCCGCTGTGGTGCTCATCCCCTCCCGCATCCTGGCTGCCGCGGTGGCTGCACTCGTCCCACCTGACAGCTCGCCGAGGGCTTTGGGCTGCCGTGGCCATGTGGGGGTCACACTCACAGCCACCGTGTGCCCATCCAGGCTTTCACCTGGCTCCTGCCCTCGGTTTTCAACTCCCCCTGACAGATTCTCGGTGCATTTTTCAACATCCCTTGGAAGGGGAGAGAAGGGGCACGGGGAGGTGGTGGGGCCAAGGATGCATCCGGGCTCGGAGCAGAGCCGGGGATCCCAAATCCGGCCCTCCAGGACACACCGATCTCACGAGTGTCGTGTCCCGTGCGAGGGGAACGCGGGGCTGCCACCTGCTTCTCGCCCGCCGCGCAGCTGCCGGCTTGGGATGACAAAGTGACACCCGCTTTCGGAGGCCGTTACCTGCCAGGCACGGCAAAGTAAACCCATTAACGCCGGCAGCGCGTGGGTGGGAGCCGGGGCAGGCGGGGGCCGGGAGGATGTGGGTACGCTCTATTACCCCTGTAAAATAAAAACCAACAACGACGCCGGCACGGCTGTGAGTGGGGCCCCTCCGTGGGCAATGGGAGGGGGGGTGATGGGGCCGATTAAACAGATGACACCCCAAAAGTGATGTTCCAGCCAAGCTGACCGCACCAAACCGCATGAGCTATAGGATTCTCAGCACCAGCGAAGGGCTGCACCCAGCCGGGGCTGCTCAGCGCTTCCAGAGTGCCTGCGCTGGAAAAAATACTGTATTTGAGTGAGGATTCATGTTGAATACCTCTTTCTTTTGAAATCTAACCCTCTTTGCATTTAAACTGCTGACAATGTATGTCGGGGCTTGCAGTTAGGGTGATTTAAAACGTGCTAGCGAGCGGTAAGCGATGCATCGGTGGTGCCGAAGTCGAACGGGGAACCTGCGGCTTGTTGCAGGGGACGGGGCTGGGTGACGTGACGAACAAGCTTTGACAGCGGTCACCTCGTCAGGAAAGGCCGTCGGGCTCTTTTCCGACTTTGCTTCCTCCCATTAGTTCAGTTCGCTGATGAGGTCGGCCAAAGTTGAGCAGGAGAAAGCGGAGGAGTTTTCCGATGGAGTGACAACCTCAGGCTAATGCCGGGAGGATGCGATCGGGTCTGCGGGGCCGTGGGGACGGGGACACGATGGCCGGGTCTGGGGGATGCCACCAGGTCCAACGCCAGCAGTGGTGTCCGAAACACACTGGTGTCTCGTGTCTACAGTGCATCTTGGCGTCCCCTTACTAATTAAAACCAACTGGATATGAAGTTTGGTGCACAGTAATCGAATGCCAGTTTTCCCTAAATAGTGGTTGGTAGAAATAAGACAAACCCTGAATCTCTGCTATTAAAATGAATGGGTTACTTGCATTTTATATGAAAGCCTAGAAACCAAGACTCTGCGTAAGCAGACTCAAATAATCCTCTCCAAACTGGAAAAAAAAATAAATATCAGAGTTTTGAGGAAGAGCTATGCCCCGCTGCAATCGGGCACGTTTTTAGGGCTCGGAGCAGGAGTTGGCCTTTCTTCAGGGAAATAACTGCAGAGCTCGGTGAGGGGTGGTGGTTTAGAGCAAGTTTTCCTGCCAGCTGATCTCCATCACAGACTTTAATCATTCTGCCCTGCCCGTTTCCAGCTTGATGAAGGGTTTTGTCTGAGGATTTGTCTGCCCTGGCATTTCTAAGAAATATTTATATAAGAATAACAAAAAAGAAGAATTTATTTAAGAATATATAGAAAGCATACAAATATAATTAAATATATAATTATATATGAATAGATATTATATATA
>NW_009650082.1:739841-747234 GCF_000708025.1 Charadrius vociferus | reverse complement strand
GATTTTGTTATGGCTTTTTTTTTTTTTTTCAGAGAAAAAAATAAAATCTGGGAGCCCAGGGAATTAAAAATAGGCGTAACATCTAAGCCTTGAGCGCAGCCTTCTCTTGCGGCCATCTCCTGCCCCGGTCCCCCCAGGCTGGGGCTCGCTGCCCTGGGCTCTGCTGGGCGATGTGGCACGGGGTGGCTTCTGTCAGAGCAGAGGGGACGCTTCAGCTGGGCAATGCCCTGTGTTAATTTGGATGGAATTTGGTTTTGGAAAAGATGAGGGAACAAGCGTGTGATGTTTTTTTGTTCCAAACTCAAGCTTCGTTTGATGTGATAAGCCGCAGAGCTGGAGATAGCAGAAACTGAAATAATGAATTTAACTGTTACTGACTTAAAAAAAAAAAAATTAAAAAATCCATTAAATGGCAAATTCTGAAATGTCATGATTTTTCCGGCTGCTGAGCACAAAAACCAATCTGGAAGAGTCAGCGTCCGAGCCCCCATCAGCCCTGTGAGCCTGGATGGCTCCCAAGGCTGCGGCGGGTCCCCGGCCAGGTCCCCTTTGCTTTGACTTCCTTGGAGAAGCGCCCAGTGGCACATCGCTGGGACATCAGCCCTGCCAGCATCTCCGAGTGGTGTCTGGGGCTCTGCCCGAAGTACCAGGAGGGCGAGGGGTGTTTTCTGGCAGTTTTGCTCAGGGCTGGACCACCCGCCCTGCTCACCGATGTGATACCTGCCCCAGCATCGCGCCGCTCCCGGCTGAACCCAGCCCAGCCGGCGGCACAGGGTGCCCCAGGAGCTCCGCCGGGGAGCAGTGGGTAACGCAAAGCCCATATCAGCAATGATTTCCTGACAAACAGTGCGGCTCATTGTCTGTTCTCATTTATAAACTGCTCCACACCAGCCATCTGATATCCATTATTACAATTACAAACAACCCACAGTAACTCTCCAGCTGGTCAGCTCCATCCTAACAGCACTGCAGCCATTCAAGGATGCCATATGGTACCAGAGTTTCCAAAGCAGCATTGTCAATCAGCCTTATTAATTTCTGAGTTCATTTCTTTTCCTTTTAGGGATATATTTATTTATTTATTTATTTATTATCCTTTCTATATAAGACAGAGACACTTCTCTGGCCTTAATTTGGAATATGCAGCTTGACAGAATAATTGAAACATCTACATCTAGAAGGCAGCTGGCAGGGAGAGGAAGAGCCCGAGCTCCGCGAGCAGCCCCCCGAGTAACGGTGCTCATGCAAGACCTCCAAGTGTCTCTTACCATATATACCACAGTGCGTGCCACGAGAATATTAAAAACCCATTAGATGCGGAGTGCCGGACACGGCTGGCTTTTTTACTGCAGATGGAGGGTTGCTAATGGCCATTTCCCTTCGATCTCTTGGTCTCCTTTGAGCTATATTTATTTTTTTCCCCAACATTTTGGAGCCTCCGGGTGGCATTATTGGAGACGGTTGCAGATGCTGAGATGCTGCCGGCTCTGCCCATGCCTGTCCTACGGCGCCGGACACGTCCTCCGGTGCTGCCTGACCAGGTCTGCCCTACCGCCGTCGGGCGAACCCTCCCTTTGGGGTGATTTATGGGGAAAGAGCCACTTTCATGCTTACATGTGGCACTGTCGCAGACAGCTGGGTCGGGTGTCTGTCCCGGTGTTGTCATGGGTAGCGGTGAGGCGGAGGGCACCGCAGGCGCTGGATGCGGCCGCTCACAGCCCTGCAAACACAGCAGGCTGTAGTGACCAGGCATTGCTTCTTCTGTGGTCACAGCAGCCGGTGGCGGGCACCGGCGGCATTTATTTTTCACTTTGCTTTTGTATTTTAAAGCAAAATCAGCAATCGTGAAGGGATGGTTTCTTTTCTCGGCTCGAGGGGGCTGGATTTTGTGGTTCTGAAATGCTCGGCCCCAGCTAAAGCTCAGCACCCGAGCTCCCGCGGAACTTGCCTTTCCCGGGGTTGGGGTAGAGGTGATGGGGGGAGCGGAGAAAGGGACCTTTCAGGATGAGCCGCCCTCAAAGTGTCCACGTAAAAATGTCTCAAACACGCTTTCACGGTTGGTCTCTCCCCAGTCCACCGTCTGGTGTTGGTGTCCCGGAGCGAGAGCTGCCTGTCCGGCTAAGGGTCCCTGTGCCCGGAGGGCTGGCAGAGCTGCTCGGTGCCCGATGTCGCTCCCGGCTGCGATCCATGGCCAGGGAAATGGAAAGCGGGCTGAGAAGAGAGAGGAACATCCAGGATGTTCCGCCATGCGATGTGGCGGGGGAGAGCAGCACGTTTTGGGGGCCGTGCGTTATGCAGATCGCGTGGGATTATGTAAAACCTCTTTGTTCATCATCCCCATCGAGGGCAAAGAGCTCCGCGGGGCCGGGACTGTTTGGGGAGGAGGGGGAATCTGCAGCCGCACAGATGGTGACACTGGGGCTCTGGCCACCAGAGGAGGACCTGCTGGTCCCGCAGTCCCTACAGGCATTTTTCCCATCGCTTTTAGCTCTTTGGAGGCAGCTCCCAGCCTCGGGGAGCCCAGCGAGGATCCAGCACCAAGCTGCAGCCTAGTCCAGTCCTGCCGGGGGCTTTGCTCACCCCGGAGCAATGGCCGATGTTCACCTCTGGAGGGGAGCTCTGGGAATGCATCAGCCATCTCAAGTGGCATCTCTTCAACGATGGGTGTTTGCCAGTGTGTAATATTCACCACTTCAGGTGCCTACACCCATGAAAAGTGCACTTTATGGTGCTCCTACCTACACCCGCTCCTCGGCACGGACTGGGAGCCCCTTTCATGCAGTTATTGCTTAATGCCATCATTTTTGTCTTGTCCAATGGACATGTTTTGAAGGGCACATTGAAGTGGGTGGGTGGTTCGATTTATTTCTGGGTATGACATCAAAAGACAATCTCCTGTTGCTGTTTCACACTTGCTTGGCTCCCAGCACCAAGGCCTGGTCCCCGCCTGGCGTAGTGGGACGCTCTGCCGAGGTGGGGGTGAAATAAGAACATCGTCTTGAACTTTGCCCTACTTGTATGAGTTTTCTGGAGGAAAACTGGCAGACGTGTGAGGAGGTCATACTGTCCGTAGTGTTGAAGGACACTGAGGATTAGCCTGACTCAGCAGCCCCGAGAATGAATGTCACAGGGTAGGATGTGAAACCAGATGCTCCACAGGGTAGGATGTGAAACCAGATGTTCTCAAGAGGAACAAAAGAATGATAAAAATATACAGTGTTTTGCTGAGCTAGAAGGTCTGACTTAGCAACAAATGACTGGCAGTCAATCACTTCATGCTATAAAAGCCCAGTCCCATCTTTGAACGAGAGTGATTCTGGTACACCCCCTCCATAGGAGTGTGTTTGGAATTCCTCCCTTGAGGGGACACACACCTCAAGGTTACCGCCGAGGCTGAGTCAAAGAGAGCTTCCCACAGTCGTCAACATGGGTGAGTAACATCAATCTCTATAAAAACAATTATTTATCAAGCTAGCTTTGAACTATTGATTGAGTAAATGATAATTATAATGAACAATTTATACCATTTATACCATGTAATAGATGTTCTGATTAATGTCCTTCAGCCTGATCACACTATTATCAATTATAATTAAGTTTTTTGCTTTGCTTACATATATATAGTTTGCCATTCTTAACCCCTGGGACCCTGAAGTCCAGGTGCCCAGCTCACCCACCCGTGGGGATGCCGCAGGACATGGGCTCTCTCTGGCTGGGTGTGGGGTGGCTTGTGTCCCCACCAGCCCTGAGCTGGGTGCCGTGTGTGACCCGATCTCACCCGCCGCAGCTCATGGTGGCGGCGCCGCGACGCTGGGGCCGTGGCCCCAAGCCCTCCCTGGTATCTGTGGGCCACGCGGGCTCTCCAGGAGGGCTGGAGGGCCGGGGTTGGGTACAGTCCCCTCTCCTCTCCCCATCCCACCGCCATCAGCACTGTCCCCCCCGGTTCTGCCCACAGCCCCCAGCTCGCAGCCTCTCCCCGCAGGGCGCACAGACCTCCCTTTGCCCACTGCTTACACCTTTTCCTTTGAGTTTCTGAATCGATGACAATTTCCTTGATTCTCCCATGTCTTTTCCCCTCTGGCCTTCAGTGAACCACCCCACACCTTCTGCAGGAGACAGCTCGCTTGCTCTGCATCTCTCATCCCGAGGGGACGTCAGAGGCTCCACGGTGAGCCCCTGCGCCTCTCCCTCTTGCTAATCTGGCACTAACGAGTTCGCCATTCCAGATGTGACAGTGCCGTGAGTCAGGCGTTTCGTGGAGCCTGGCCTCGTGCGGCTCTATTGTTTCCCCGGATTCTCGATGACACTTGGCCAAAGGAGCTCTCGCCGCCGCGACATTTCTGATGGGTTGGGAATGTGCTGGGAGAATCTCCGGGATCTCACGTGGGTCCTTCCAGCCCACCGCCGCAGGGCCAGATGCTGCAGGGCCATGCGGTGTGCCCTTAGACCAGCCCGCAGCAGAAAGCTGCTGCTTTTGGGTTTGTTTGCCTTTTTCCCCAGCCCTGATACAATTCCACGGTTATCCCACTGCGCCCTGAAAAGCGTCCAGTTGCTAAACCCATCTTCTTTGATGTCTGCGCCCAGTGCCCAGGCTCCGGGATCTGCACCATTCCTGTTGCTTTTGCTTGTGGGTTGTTGGGATTTATTTTTTTTCCCCACATTTTTTTTTTTGTGGTTTTTTTTGCTGTTTTCACAGCATTCTTCAATTATGATTTCACATACCTCCCGGAGCTGACTCACTGCTGACAACATCTCTGCATATCGGAGAGGGAGAGCGAAGCCAACATGAATTTCTGGTCTTATTCCTTCCTCTGCCTACACGGTTCCTCCTTCTCCTCCGGTCCTTCCTGACGAGCGCGGTTCCCTGTGTGCCATCGCTTCCTCGGGGACACCTCGCCACGAGCGCGGTGCACACATTGTTTCATCCAACATGTGGCCATCGTGCTCTGGGTGAGTCCTGGCATCGCCCACAGCCGTCTCTGCCGACGTTCCCAGGGCTCGGAGCAGAGGTTGGGCAGGGAGAGCATCCGTGTTAGCACCGCTCCCAAAGCGGCCATTGCAATTTACGCTAAGATTGATGGAGGAGACAATATTTTGCTTTTTTTCCCCAAGTCCTTGAGGGTGTTGGAGGAAAACCAGTCCGCTCTGCTGCCTGGAGCTGCCTGCACCAGGGATGGGGGAGTGAAGCAAACCCACGATGCCGGGGTCAGCGTTTGCTCCAGAGCCAGCACCAGCTTTCCAAGAAACTTTGGAGGAGGAAAAAATAAAGCAACCCACCAACCTTATTTTTTCCTTTGCAGCTGGAGCGAGGCCAGGTTCTGCAGCAGGACATTTTTCAGTGAAAATAGAGGTGGTGTCTTCTGGCCAGCACCCATTGAATGGCTTCCTGCCCGGCCACCACCGTGGGACGGTAGAGCCGTGGCCAGGAGGGGACAGCCGGGGGCCACCAGCCCGCTGCCCGGTGGGTTTTGGGGACGAGCCTGTTCCCCGCTGAGTCCGCAGCGAGGTGCTGCTGAGAGGACTCGCTGCCTCTCCCGTGGGCTGTGATTGCCACTTGGCTTTGAAAACTCTCCAGTGCTTTGTTCTCCCCCGATATGATCCATTTGGAGCAAATGCAGTCTCGGAGCATCTTGCCAAGCCCGCAGGCTTCGGGGAGGCTGCTGCGAAGCATTAGCGGCAGATAAGGCCTCCTCGGGGATGGATGTCTGGTGAGGGAGGTGGCGGTGGTGGAGTCTCTCCTCTTCTTGTCCCTGGCCTGGGGACACCACTGACCGGGCAGAGGATCTCCGCCAGCCGGGGGATGCCAGCCTCTGCCTCGGCTCCTTTTCCCAATGGGCTCCAGGGCTGCTCCCTGCATCCCACTGCTGCTGGTCCCCTGCCTGCCGGGCACCCCGGGGTGCCTCAGCGTCCCCCAGCTCCATGGGGAGCTCGTTGCCGGACCGAGCAAGGGGCAAGGGCACGTGGCTTGGTGGCGGTGGGGTTGGGATGGAGCCCCTGCGCTGGAATCCCCGTCCCGACCCCCAGCACTGGGGGAGCCAAGGCTGGGCTTGACACCCACAAACACGGGGGTGCAGGAACTTTTCAAGCCCCCGGAGGCAAATTCCACCCCTGCCACCCCCACCTTGTCCTGCCTGCTCCCTCTCCTGGCATGTCTCCCGCCACCCATGTCCTGCGTCCCCCCGAGGGTGAGCCCACCCGCTCTGCCCGCCTGCCAGCCCCCTGGGTGCTGCGCTGGCACTCCCCTGGGCTGTCCCTACGGCTCCCGGACTCTGCGTTTCCATGTGCAGCACCAATAAGCAGCGTTTACGTGCTGCGTTTACGTGGTGCAGCATTTGCACACAGCGCTTACTCCACGCAGCAGTGACATGCATTTGTATATGCAGCATGGACATGCAGCAGAAACATGCAGCATTTATATCGAGCAGCATTGATATGCAGCAGTGACGTGCAGCATTTGTATCGTGCAGCACCAACATGCAGCAGTGATGCAGCATTTATATCGTGCAGCATTGACATGCAGCAGTGACATGCAACATTTATATTGGAGCAGCATGGACATGCAGCAGAGACACAGCATTTATATCGAGCAGCATTGACATGCAGCAGCGATGTGCACCATTTGTATTGTGCAGCATTGATATGCAGCAGTGATGTGCAGCATTTATATCACGCAGCATCGACATGCAGCAGTGATGCAGCATTTGTATCGTGCAGCATTAACATGCAGCAGTGACATGCAGCATTTATATTGCGCAGCATCAACATGCAGCATTTATATTGGAACAGCATCGACATGCAGCAGAGACGCAGCATTTATATCGAGCAGCATTGACATGCAGCAGTGACATGCAGCATTTGCATTGTGCAGCATCGACGTGCAGCAGTGATGTGCAGCATTTATATCATGCAGCACTGATGTGCAGCAGTGATGCAGCATTTGTATCGCGCAGCATCAACACGCAGCAGTGATGTGCAGCATTTGTATCGCACAGCATCGATGTGCAGCACTGACATGCAGCACTTATATCGTGCAGCATTGACATGGAGCATTTATGGGCAGCATTTACACACATCATTTACATGCAACATTTATACGCAGCATTTACACCGGTGCGAGAAGAGGAGGAGCGAGGAGGGTTCCAGGCGGCTCCGTGCCGGGGCTGTCCCGCAGGCGGGCAGTGCCGGCGGTGCCAGCAGGGATGCCGGTCCCCACAAGGTGCCGGGCGGTGGGTGAGCGGTGCCATCAGCCCGGGACACAGGCTGTCCCTACACCCGTGGGGACCTGGGGCGCCCTGTGACAGTTGACGGGGGTGGTGGGAGCGGGGCAGGGCGCAGCGGGGCAGGTTAATGCCGTTATAAGCCGGGGCAGGGGGTCTCCAACAGACGAGGCCTC
>NW_009650082.1:736762-739637 GCF_000708025.1 Charadrius vociferus | reverse complement strand
ATTCTTTTTTTTTTTTTTTTTTTTTTTTTTTTTTCCTCCCCAGAAAGAATAGGAACGGCCCCACAGGCAGCCCAGAGTGGGGGACAAGGCAGGGGACAATGATGGGGTGAGCAGGGGCAGGGTCAGGCTGAGCATCCTCCTGGATGGAGCCTGGCGGGGACCGGGGTGGGCGTCCATCCTGCCCGCTCACTTATGGTGCCATCGGGCAAACTCCAGGCGATAATTCAGCCCTGGAGCCGGGACTGGCCGGGCTGCAGCCCCACCGGCGTCACTGGTCCCAGGACCCGTGGTGGGTGCCAGGATCCGGCCGGGGCATGGCCCTGCACCCCTTGTCCAGCTCAGGCCCCCGCTGCCCCCTCTGCTCCCCCTCGCCGGAGGCGTGGGGCTAATTTCAATTATCTTCTCCAGGCCATATGAATTCTATTAATATCCAAGTAATGAGGTAATTACTGTGATTGGAAGGAACGGCTGGGGAATTGCTCGGGATAGGATTGCGCCAGCCGAGAGGGGAAATTAAAACCTCTCTTTGGAAAGGAGCAGAGGGCTGTAGCAGAGGTGAGCGGGGGCCAGCCTGGGGCAGTGGGTGATGCTCAGGCTGTCCTTCCCTGCGGTGCCACTGCTGCCGTCCCTGGGTCCCCTCTCATGCTGGGGGCGTCCTTTGGACATGCCATGGGCCGGATGGGGAGCCCAGAGCAGGGGTGATACCCCCCGTCCCCTGCCACAGCCCACCCAGCCCCTGCACAATGCCCTCAGGGCTCATGTCCGGAGCATCCCACCGGGGATGCGGCTGGATCCCCCTGCTCAGCCTTCACAGAGCCCGGCGGGTTCAGGCTGCTGCCCTGATGCTTGGGTTTAGGGAGCAGCACTGAGATGGGCGGCTTACAACCCGCTGCCAGCAGCAGCCTGGGGCTGTGGCAGGTCCCCTCCAGGCACACAGGATCCGGGAGCCCGGGGAAGGACAGGGAGTGCTCCCCGACCCTGCCTGGCCCCCAACCCCGAGGAGCTGGGGGTTTTCCAGGTCCAACACCCTTCCTGGACTGTCAAAAGGACCTGGCAAAGCTCGCAGCGCTGGTCGACTAGCTCACTTGAGGGACCTGGGTCAAGGATGTGAAAAGAATTGGGAAGGGGGAAATAGCAGGGGCCGCATATATATCTATACATCCTCCTATAAACCAATCTCCAGCTACTCGTCAGGCTGAAAAAAGAGCTTTGCCCAGGGGGGTGGATGGGGCTGGCAGAAATGATGCCCACAAACCAAGGGAAGGGGCCCCTCCTGCATCCCGCCCCCAGCTGCGGGGTGTGTGGGGGATGCAGACAGAGCCTGGTCCCAGCTGCAGAGGGGTCCCAGCCAGGAACCGGGGACAGTGCTGGGCACGGGGAGGGCAGGAGGCTGAGCCTGGGGAGCGTGCCTGCAGCTGAGGGGTAAAAATAGCTGTTGTTGCAGAGCAGGAGTGTCACGGACGCCTGCCAAGCAGGGAGGGAGCGTGAAGTGCCGCCCAGGTCCTTAGGAAAGGAATTCGGTAAGGACAGGGAGGATGGGGTTTGGGGCTATGGTGCGGAGCGGAAAGCCAGGGCATGCAGGGGCACTCCCAAAAAATATCCAGGCTGGGGCTAGCCCAGAGCCCAGACTGACTGGGCAGTGAGAAGAGGTGAGGATCCCTCCCCTTAGCCTAGATAAGGAAGGAATTTTTTTATGCTGAGGGTGGTGATCCCCTGGGGCAGGTTGCCCCAAGAAGCTGTGGCTGCCCCATCCCTGGAGGTGTTCAAGGCCAGGTTGGACGGGGCTTGGAGCAACCTGGGCTGGGGGGAGGTGTCCCTGCCCAGGGCAGGGGGGTGGAACTGGATGGTCTTCAAGGTTCCTTCCGACCTAAACCACTCTGTGGCTGTGATAACCAACACTCTGAGCCAGCAGCGGCTGGCCCAGGGGAAGCGAGTCCCCTGTCCCCCGTGGGTGCTGGCCCGGGGCTCCCAGGCACAAAGCCATGCCTGGTGAGATGAGCCAGAGGGAGCAACGTCCCCCATTTCTCTCCTTGGTGCCACCAGTTCTGCAGCAGCCACTGCCCTCTTTGCTCCTCTGGGCTGGGAGAGGGTCAGGGCAGATTCTACAATTTGTGAGCTGAGCGTGGGGGTTCTCAGCTGGCTGCAAAACCCTCCGGGCCCCAGGAGGGTTTTTTCCCCCAGCAGGCAGCACCCAGCTAGATGGGTGGGCTTGGGCAGAAGGTGCCCCAGCCCCCAAGGTGGGGGGCTCCGGCCACCCCCCTCCTTGCCCATGGCAAGCCCCGGGCTGGCTGCAGAGCGGCTCTTTGCTGGCATCTGCTGTCAGCTAGGAGTGCTGCAGCTGCCTTTGCCCACCCAGCGGTACTCGGCCCAGAGCTGTTCCTCGCCCCACTCGTGGGAAGGAGGAACAGTCCCCGGGGAGGATGGATGTCACCCGCCCCCAGCATCCGCAAGGCCAGCGGTACCCGCAGGGACGTGGTCCTTGTAGGGAGGGTGACCCCCCCGGTAGAAGGATGCGCTGAACTCAAAAACCTGATGCTGAAGGTGTCTTTCCAGCCAAGACGGGGGGGAACATCCCTCTGGGCTAACAAAGAGCCTTTTCCTGGGAGACAAGGTGCTTCCCATGCCTCCTGCCCCTCTGCACTGTTCTTGGGGCAGGATGCTCATCCTGCAGCATCCCCTGAGCCAGGGGATGAAATAACCTCCATCAGGGTATCCTCCTGCTCCAGGCAAGCTCGGGGATGTCACATTGACAGCCCAGCGGAGAGAAATGACAGCAGCGGAAAGTGACGTTTATCGAAGCTCTATTTGCTGAGTTTAAAAAAAAAAAAAAAAAAAAGCCCCGGGGGGCTTTTTTTGCAGAGGCTAGGGGGGGGGG
>NW_009650082.1:733170-735937 GCF_000708025.1 Charadrius vociferus | reverse complement strand
CTGCTCTGGCGGGGGGTGGGATGGGGGAGCTCCAGAGGGCCCTTCCCACCCACACCAGTCTGGGATTCTGGGATTCTGTGAGCTGCAAGTGCCGGGACGCTGCCAAGGCCCTGTGCCGGGGGAGCTGGCATTTCCCACGGGCATCCCAGCGTGGTGGAGGAGCCAGGAGGGAACTTTGCCGGGGCACATCGGTATTCGCACGGGGAGGGGTGCGCAGGGGTCCCTGTCTGCATGGCCACATCCAGAAGCCCTCTCTCTGTGCGTGGGACCACATTTGCCAGGGAACAGGGTTTTGCCTACAGGTGTGTTTGTCCGTCTGTCCGTTGCCCCCCTGAACTGGCAGGAACCCCCCAGGATTTTAGCAACCCCTCTGGCAAACACGTGGGATGCGATTAAAGCCAGGCTGGAGCAGCTGGGGAGCAGGGAAGGGTTTGATATTCCTAAATAAAGCACCCGGAGGTCAAACGCCCTGGCAGGCAGCGTTGCCTGGGCACATGCTGCCTGGAGGGAAGATGCTGCCCGTGCCCACGGGAGAGGCCATCTCACCAGCGCTGGCCAGCAGACAACATCTCCGAGCCCCAGTGCATTGCCCGTGCAGCCGGTAAACACGGCAGCGACGTGCCCAGCGCTCCTTGCCAGCCTGGTTTGAGCGTGGACCTGCCCGCCCTCGCTCCGTGCCTCAGTTTCCCCGCGAGCTCTGGCTCTGGTGCCGCAGGTACCGCAGCCACGGTGCCAGGGGACATACAGAATCGTGGGTGGTATGTCCAGTGGGGTATCCCACCGGCTCCGCAGTCCACGGGGCAAGTCTTTCCCAGTGCCCGGCTGAGGGGCATTTTCATTTGCAAGATGTGAATTCATCAAAACACGGGGCGTTTGCCCGTTCCCCACGGAAGAGGCCGGTGGGGGTGAAATCAGCCCAATTGAAACTGCAAACGTGACGGCAGATTTTACAATCTGCAGTTCACGTGCTGACTTTTATGATTAATTTATGTCCGTTAAATGACCCTAGGGGCTGATTGAAGTCCCTGCCACCGGTGCTGCTTGGTCTTACAGCATCTGAGAGCCAAAAGCTACAGCGGGCAGCAAATGTTGGGCTTTAAAGTGTGACAACTATAGCCTTTCCCAAAGCTATTTCAGCTCCTGGGTGCTGCTTTTCCCCATCCATTCTCTTGTTCTTTCATAGCAATGGTCCTGCCCTGCTAACACAAATTCTGCCCATGCAGTAGCAAAAGTATTTTCACGCCAGGAGAGCCCAGCTGATCGTGAGTTTCTTACGGGAATCCAGTAAGAGGAGAGTTCGGACTGCGACAGAAGAACATTTGCAGGGAATAATTGTGTCCCAAAACACACAGGCAGTGCTCTCAAGTTAAAGGACTCGGAGATTCCAGTGATTTTAAGGTCAGACGATGCCATTTTGCTGCATTTCCTGCATCACAAAGGATGAATCCATCAGTTAAATACATAGTGCATCTCTAAATCTACTAATATCTGTATTAAAATCTATCTATCTTAAAATCTGTCTGTGTAAATATCTACCTGTATAATAAAATCGATTTTATTTCCCTTTCCGTCCCTTGCAGGGTTGTCACGGGGCTCAGTCGTGCGGGGCAGAGTCGGTGCCGTGTCCCCCCCCATGGATTCCCGGGGGACACTGAGCAGAGCAGCACTTCCCCGGTGCTGAGGACTTTTGGGAACACCCCGAGCACTGCCACAGCCTGAGATGTTGGTACCTGGATCCCCGTGGTTCGGGAATGTTGTCCCAGGGACTGAATGGGAGCTCTTAAGGTCTTTTATTTTGTTTCAGAAGGGATTAATTAAATTAACGCAAGTAAAAAAACATCTCACGGCACTCTATAAATAGGCTGGTGGGCTATGCCAAGAAATGAGGCTAATAATAGCTGCTTAACGACGAACTTTGGGGTGCTGGAGAGATTAGGCAGAGAATATGCCAGGACGGGCTCACCACTGCGATGGAAAGACCATCCAAACAGCGTCACAGTATCCCAGACTGGTGGGGTTGGAAGGGCCCTCTGGAGCTCCCCCATCCCACCCCCGCCAGAGCAGGGGCACCTCCAGCAGTGGCACAGGACGGCGTCCAGGCGGGTTTGGGATGGCTCCAGAGGGGGAGACTCCCCCACCTCTCTGGGCAGCCTGTGCCACTGCTCTGCCGCCCTCACAGCAGAGAAGGCCCTCCTCAGGTGGAGATGGAACTGCCTATGGTCACGTTTGTGCCCGTTCCCTCTTGTCCTGTCACGGGGCACCACTGGAAACAGACTGTTCCCATCCCCCCGGCACCCTCCCTTGAAGTATGTGTAGGTATTGATAAGATCCCCCTCAGTCTTCTCTTCTCCAGACTGCAAAGCCCCGCGTCCCTCAGCCTCTCCTCATCAGAAAGATGCTCCAGTCCCCTAACAGGTCGCTGAGAACGCGCTGCTGGAGGGAACGTCTCAGCACAGCCCCTGGAGCAGGGGGCAAGGAGCCCATCACCACCAAGTCCTCCGCGTGGGGACCGTTCGGAGGGCGGCTGGAGACAAATGATGCTCTTTCCACCTAAAAAGCAGCGATTTCCCCCCCCGCCCCGGTCCGGGGTGAGGGGTGCTGGCACCCCCCCTCAGAGCTCTGCACAGCACCCTCCCCATGGTTCCCGGCCCCTTCCCCTCCCACCGCTCCTTGCAGCCAGGGAGAAATTCCCAGCTGGGCTTTTGTCACCGATGCACGCGTGTTTCTGCGGGAAGATTCTATTTCTGGCAATAGCAATTTTTCAAGC
>NW_009650082.1:731375-732800 GCF_000708025.1 Charadrius vociferus | reverse complement strand
CCTGAGGAAAAGCAGGCTTGAGAGCCCGGCCCCGGGAGCCAAGCCTACGGGAAAGTCCCAAAAGCAGCAGAACCTCTGCTTGGGGGGCACCAGGACCCCCAAGAATGTCCTGGAGTGCCCAACCTCCAGCCTGAGGAGCCGTGCAGAGGAGGCGGCAAATGGGTTTTGTCTCGGGGTAAACCCCGGAGCCAAGCCCCCAGTGTTGTGCCAGTCTGCTGGAGCCGGGGCTCCCAGTTTGGGACCAGGGTCTCAAGGGCACTTTGGTCTCCCAATTTGCACTGGAAGAAACCAACACCTGCAATACTTGCCTTGGGTCTCCGTCCCACATAAACCACAGAATCACAGAATGGTTTGGGTTGGAAGGGACCTTAAAGATCATCCAGTCCCACCCCCTGCCCTGGGCAGGGACACCTCCCCCCAGCCCAGGTTGCTCCAAGCCCCGTCCAACCTGGCCTTGAACACCTCCAGGGATGGGGCCTCAACGACCTCTCTGGGCAATGCCGTGCCCTGGCTCTGGGGACCGCGGTGTTTTCTCCATGCCAGCAGCGGGACGGGGAAAGGCAATGCTTCTCCCTCTGCCTGGCATCGGCACCATCCGGATGGCTTCCATGCATCCCCCCCGTGCTTCTCAGCATCCGTGCTGCCGGGCACAGAGCTGAGAAATGCAAGAAAACAACCCAAACAGTGCCGTTCCGCTGCACTACGAGCACTATTTAGAGTTCCCGTTAACCGCTTCAGAGGGAAACGTGACATTGAAGGCTGGAAATATCAAAAGCAGAGATGGGAAGGGAAAAGAAAACCCGGACAAACTGCTGATTGCTGCTGCAGGGCTGGGAAATGAAGTGAGTGCTCCCAGCGCGGGTGGCACGGGGAAAACGAGCCCTGTCTCCACTCGAGGATGAAAAGACAAAATTCCCCTCTGCTGTACAGGTACCGAACAGGATGGTCCCGTGGGGCGTGGAGGGGATGGGATCATAGGGAAATCCCTTTGGCTGGGCGATGGGGCGGTGTGGAAGCGCTCACTGCAGCGAGCGGCACTGTCCCGCGAAGGCCAGGAGTCACTGAAGCCAAACCCTGGATTTTTTAGCAAAAAGAAAACCAGGAATATGCGAACCATCTGTTTCGCAAAGAAATAACCTTCAGGGTTTTCACTGCTGCAACCTCAAGAAATTCCACAGCTGCTGCTGCGTGGGAGGGAGCCCGCGGAGCATTTTTCCCCTCTGCGCGTGGCCGATGCTCGGGGCTGGCTGCGGCCCCCGGCCGGGGAAGGGCTGTGCTGAGCAGCAAACGCTGTCACCCCCCCTGCCCTGTGCGGCCATCGCCCCTCGCTGCGTCCCCTGCCCAACCTGCCGTAAATGGTAGTGAATTCTTACAAATCCATGCGTTTTGCAGAGGCTCAGGGACCTCGGTAGCCCCGTGCCGGGG
>NW_009650082.1:729260-730795 GCF_000708025.1 Charadrius vociferus | reverse complement strand
TTGTGCGCGGCAGCCAGATCCTTGTGCCACTGGGCCCCCCACCGTGGGAGTGGGCTGCAGGCGAGGGGGGCCGTGACTGCTGGGGGGCTGTGGTTCCCCAGGGACGAGGGGCTGAGCCAGCTCCCCCCTGCCTGGTTCTCTCTCTCCCTCCTGTGACACAGCCCAGCACGGGGACCCCCAGCACATCCAAGGCCATAACTGGGATGAACAATGGAGCACTGGGGGCCTGGGTCACTCCCTGTGCCCCATTCCAGGATGGAGTGGGCAGCGCTGGGGATCTGGGTCTCCCCTCCCATGCCCCATCCCGGGCCAGAGCAGGGAGCACTGGGGACTTGAGTCTCCCCCCATGTACCCCATCCTGGGCCAGAGGGGGGTCACCAGGGACTCCGGTGTCCCCCTCCTGTGCCCCATCCCGAGCTGGAGAAGGGAGCACTGGGGAGCACTGGGAACCCAGGTACCCCCCCCATTCCCTATCCTGGGCTGGAGTGGGGAGCACCAGGGACTCGGGTGTCCCCCCACCTCCCGTGACCCATCCTGGCCCGGAGCGGGGAGCACCAGGGATCAGCGGGGACCTGGGTCTCCCCCTGCATACCCCATCCTGGGACGGAGCAGGGAGCAGGGGGGAGCACCAGGGACTCGGGTCCCCCCTCCTGCGCCCCATCCCAGGTTGGAATGGGGATCACTGGGGACTCGGGTGTCCCCCTCCCGTGCTGAAGCAGGATTCCCGGGGATCACCGGGAATGCGGGTCCCCCCTCCCGTGCCCCGTCATCCCGGGCTGCAACGGGGAGCACCGGGGAGCACCAAGGAGTACCGGGGGTCCGTGTCCCCCTCCCAGTGCCCCATCCCGGTCCGGAGCAGGGAGCACCGGGGACTCGGGTATCTCCCCACCTCCCCGTGCCCCATCCCGGGCCGGAACCGGGGAGTACCGGGGAGTACCGGGGAGCACCGGGGATCCGGGTCCCTCCTCCCGTGCCCCATCCCGGTCCGGAGCACCGGGGACTCGGGTGTCGTGTGTCCCCTCACCCCCCGTGCTCCATCCCGGGCCGGAGCGGGGATCACCGGGAAGCACCGGGGATCACCGGGGGTCCGGGTCCCCCCTGCCGTTCCCCATCCCGGTCCGGAGCGGGGACCACCGGGGACTCGTGTGTCCCCCAACCCCCGTGCCCCATCCCGGGCCGGAGCGGGGCTCACCGTGGATCACCGGGGGTCCGGGTCCCCCTTTCCCGTGCCCCATCCCAGGCAGGAGCGGGGATCACCGGGGACCACCGGGGACTCGTGTCCTGGGTCCGGGTCCCCCCTGCCGTTCCCCATCCCGGTCCGGAGCGGGGACCACCGGGGACTCGTGTGTCCCCCAACCCCCGTGCCCCATCCCGGGCCGGAGCGGGGCTCACCGTGGATCACCGGGGGTCCGGGTCCCCCTTTCCCGTGCCCCATCCCAGGCAGGAGCGGGGATCACCGGGGACCACCGGGGACTCGTGTCCTCCCCCCGTGCCCCATCCCGGTCCGCACTGGGGATCACCGGGGGTCCGGGCCC
>NW_009650082.1:727588-728336 GCF_000708025.1 Charadrius vociferus | reverse complement strand
GGAGGTTGCGGAGCCCGGGCAGGGGCTGGGGTCGGGGTTGGGGTCTTCACGGCCCACCCCTCTGCAGGACGAGGAAAGGGGACGCGTGGCAATGACAAGACCTAAAATGTCCCCAGGGCAGGGAAAGGGCAGCACTTTGGGGTGCAGCGGTCACCCGCCAGCCCCTGCCCCAGCCGGAGCGGGGGTCCCCGGTGTTTGGGAGCTGGAGGGGGACCCCACCACCTCTTTGCCTGCAGAGGTAGGGTGCTGTCCCGTGGGGCAGCTGGGACGCGCAGGGTACCCGGGGACACAAAAGCTGCCCTTTTTGCAGCCAAATGGAGGGCTCTGCCGGTGTGTCCTTGTCCCCTCCGTGCCAAGAAATGCCCCTTTTAAACTGTCAGCGAAGCGAAGGAGAGGAGTGTGAAGCCCTTGGAGGTCTCCAGGCATGGAGATCTCAACCTTGGAGATGTCCGCTGCCGGAGAGCTGAGCCGTGGGGACCCTCCATGTTCTCATCCTTGTTTTTCCCTGCTGAGCTGCCCCGTTCCTCGGTGACTCGCCTGAACTTCAGGCTGGAAACTTCTTGGGGCAGGGACGGTGTCTCTGTCCGCCTTTGCTTTTTTCAGGCGGCTCCGAGCGTGTTGGGAACTCCGCGAAAGGAGGATGAAAAGAGGCAGCGAGCAAGCAGGCGACGGGCCGGCGCGGTGCGTGGGCGAGAGGGCTCGTGGCCCCGCGTGCGGGCAGGGCGGCCGGCGGGCTCGGCAGCCCCCG
>NW_009650082.1:726232-726771 GCF_000708025.1 Charadrius vociferus | reverse complement strand
TGCAGGCATCTCCCCGCCGGTTCAAAAATTAACATGCAAATTGATCTCCTTGAGCCGCCGGGAGGTTTGAATAGCATCCTTTTAGGCTGGGGAACGGGGAGCGGCAGGTAAATAGGGCTACTGTGCGGAGAGGAGCAAACAGCCAGGTTGGTTCACTTCTCCCTGGTTCTTTTGCCTCTCCAAAAACTGTTCAGCTGTCTTCTCTGTTTAGATCATGAAGTCCTTGGAGCAGGGATGGTTGCTCAGCACACACGAGTAATAATGCAAATAAAGGCATGCTTGCCTGCCAAAATCGATGGGGAGATAGCCAGGGTACGTGTTCGCTCTGCGAGGAAATCTGCGACCGCTCGGAGTGGTTTTGGAGCAATCATAGAATCACAGAATGGTTTGGGTTGGAAGGGACCTTGAAGATCATCCAGTTCCACCCCCTGCCCTGGGCAGGGACACCTCCCACCAGCCCAGGTTGCTCCAAGCCCCGTCCAACCTGGCCTTGAACACCTCCAGGGATGGGGCAGCCACAGCTTCTCGGGGCAACCTGC
>NW_009650082.1:725570-725936 GCF_000708025.1 Charadrius vociferus | reverse complement strand
CAGGTCCTCTTTGCTCTAAAGGCTCGTGGTATATTTTGGCTTCTGTGGTTGTTAGGAGTGTGCCATGGGCATCCGAGGAGATGGGGCAGTGGACTCTCCTGGGACGTCGTGGCCAAGCGCTGGGAAAAGGGCTCAGCCTCACTGGGGCCGGCGGGGACCCGGGCATCCCCCTCCCCACCCGCTCCTCCGTGTGTTCCGACAGCCACAACTGCTTCGTTTCTTTTCTGTTTCAAGGTGGCCGAGAGAATAAAATGCCCATCTTGATCTCCAAGATATTTAAGGGGCTGGCAGCGGATCAGACCGAGGCGCTGTACGTGGGGGACGCCATCCTCTCCGTCAACGGGACTGACCTGTCCGCGGCGCTCG
>NW_009650082.1:716883-724556 GCF_000708025.1 Charadrius vociferus | reverse complement strand
TCCTACCACTCCATGCCCTTGTAACAAGTCCCCCCCCAGCTCTCCTGGAGCCCCTTTAGGCACTGGAAGGGGCTCCGAGGTCTCCCCTTTTTCGCCTTCTCTTCTCCAGGCTGAACCCCCCCACCTCTCCCAGCCTGTCCTCCCAGCAGAGGTGCTCCAGCCCTCCCAGCATCTCCGGGGCCTCCTCTGGCCCCGCTCCAACAGGTCATCTTTGCTCTAAAGCCTCGTGGTATATTTTGGCTTCTGTGGTTGTTATGAGTGTGCCATGGGCATCCGAGGAGATGGGGCAGTGGACTCTCCTGGGACGTCGTGGCCAAGCGCTGGGAAAAGGGCTCAGCCTCACTGGGGCCGGCGGGTACCTGAGCATCCCCCTCCCCACCCGCTCCTCCGTGTGTTCCGACAGCCACAACTGCTTCGTTTCTTTTCTGTTTCAAGGTGGCCGAGAGAATAAAATGCCCATCTTGATCTCCAAGATATTTAAGGGGCTGGCAGCGGATCAGACCGAGGCGCTGTACGTGGGGGACGCCATCCTCTCCGTCAACGGGACCGACCTGTCCGAGGCGACGCATGATGAGGCCGTGCAGGCGTTGAAGAAGACGGGCAAGGAGGTGGTCTTGGAAGGTAGGAGATGAGGGTGCGAGGGAGAATGAGGGTCCTGCTTCTGGGGGCTGATCCCTGTGTTTCCCAGCAATGTACTGGGAGCATGGGGATGGTGCATCATCTGCATGTCTGTTTGCATACTCTTTCAAATGGAAACCAGTATGTGCTGACTGGTTCATCTGCAACCGGAGAGCTGGAGGTAACTGCTGGGATCTCCCTCCAGAGAGGCAGAGACACGTGTGCCACCGCTCGGTGCCCAGCGGCTCCGTCTCCCCGCTGTGGGAAAACGGGCAGGCAGCGATGGGAGGTGTGGGGACGGACGGATTTATGGGGTTTGCGATTCGTCTGTCCTGTGGCGTCACCCTGAGGCTGTGGAAACCTTTTTTCTGCTTTTCCTATGGTTTTCATTTAAACCTGCATCCTCAGCGGGAGCGGGGCTGCGCGGCTCTGCGGGCTTAACACCAGTGGGGGAGGGGATATGCCAGCACCCCGCTACTTGCTGGGCACCTTTTGGGTGGATTTTGGGCAGGCGGGAGGAGCAGGCAGGGCGCAGGCAGGGCCAGCTCAGGGGCGCAGCTGCAGGAGCTGCCTCCCCGTGGGGTTCCCGGTGGCTGTACCCCAACCGCAGACCCCCCCACCCCAAAATCTGGCAGCCGAGGCTACAAACATCCTGGGGATCACAGCCTTTGCTGTCCCAGGGGAGACGGGAGCTGGTCCCCTGGGAACGGGCTCCCTCTTGCTACTGGGTGGCGACTCGCTGGTGTCTGCCAGCCCTGTGGGGGCTGGCACACTGCAGGACCCCCCCAGTTTCCCTCGTGGGGAGTGGGTGAGGGCTGGTGGGTCGGGACTGTGGGAGCCCTGAGGCAGGGACCCCGCTTTTCTCCCCTTACCCTTCACATCCCGTCTGTCTGCGCTTGCCCGCCCTCTGCCAGCTCGGCCGGGCAGGGGTGAGCACCCAGGATCTGTCCCCCAGGAGGGGACCCTTCCCCTTCCCTCCCCACCACCCAGCCCCTGGGCCGCCCCAGCTAACCAGGAGGGTCTTGGCACTGGAGACCCTTCCCGGTGCAGTTGTGGGGCTGCAGACCCCAAAAAGGGAGGGTTTTTTTTTATTTGGGGGGAGCGCTCCGGGCTCTGCTTGGACAAAGAAGAGCTCTGTGCCTTCTGCTGCCAGTGACCGCTGTGGTTCTTGCTTTCCTGCGCCTTCCCCAGATTGTCTCGGCTCCAGATTCGCATTTTTAGCTTCGCTCAGCCCTTTCTGCTGTGGGTTCCTCCTCTCCTGGGAGCTGCAGGACCACGATTCGGCCGGAGGAATGTGCTGCTCTGCACAGCTGCGGGGAGCAGATAGGGTTGTTGGTGGGCTTGGTTTTGTTTTTTGTTTTTGTCTTTTTTTTTTTTTTTTTTTTTTTGACCAAAGAGAAGTACAAGAGCCTCTTTTCTCTGGGAGTCTGCGAAATTCCTCCCCGTAGCCGCCGTTCTCAGACCACCCTCTCTCTGTTATTTTCTTTTCATCCTTTACTTTGGCGTGGGTTTCCTTTCTGCTTGAGGTCCTGCGGGAGGTGGAGATGAGCTGCCCTTGCTGTAGAGAACAACTTCTCTTCCTGGACCTCCTCCTCCTCCTCTTCGTCCTCCTCTTCCTCCTCCTCTTCCATCCCCCTGGGGAGCCGGGCGCTGCCAGGTTGCCCTCCCAGCTCAGGTATGACCCGCTGGGCTTCTTAATTAATTAAAACTCCCAGCAGGTACCGTCAGGAGAGCAGGGCTGGCTGGCTCCCACCACGACACGCTGGAGGCTTTGCGATTAGTCTGCAGCTGATGCCGTTGGGCTCCCGCGGCGTGATGGTGCTCGGGATGCTGTAGGCAACAGCCGGAGCGGGGCAGGGGTCTCTGCTGCTCATCTGATGGCAGACATCGGGTACACACACGGTGCGTCTCCATCTCCTCCTTGTTTTGGGTTTGCCCGTGGAGGATGGCGGGGACGGCACCGTGGTGTGGTCCCCATGGGGCTGTCGCTGCCCTGCGGAGGTGACAGCCCTCCCTCGGGACAGGGTGTCCCCTGCCTTATACCCGCCACCCCCATGGTTCTCCAGGCTGCGTCCATTCCCGGTTTTAGGTGATTTTGGGGTGATTTGCATGCGGCGTCGCAGCAGGTAACATAAACTGGGCGAGCTTGTGCCTCCTCACGGGGGGATGTGCTGGGGTGAGACTCTCCAGAATGGCAGAGGTGGGAGATGATTGCACTTTAATTTGAATATCGCAGGAGCTCCGTGTGCCAGGTCTCGCCCCGCGCCGCTCAGCTTGGCTTCTGGCTCCGGGGTGTCGTTGCTGGCCAGGCAGGAGGACACACAGATACCTCCCGGTGTTTTCTGCCAAGATTTTTTTTCTTTGGACGTGCCAAACTACTCTCTTGATATTTGCAGGAGGAGTTTGACTGTATTTATATTACGTTGTTATTTTGGGGAGAGTTGCTTTCCCTTACCTTATTTTTCCCTCAGTGTTTTTTTGGGGTTTTTTTTTTGGATTTTTTTGTGTTGCTTGGTATCCAGAGACCCTCCACGGGCTGATAAACATCCTTCCAGCTGCCCTGGGAAGGGCTTTGGTGCCAGGAGGTGGTTTTCCTGGTGCTTCTCCTTTGCTGTACGGGCACTGGGAGAACCAGGAGCAGTGGGGAGGAGGATGTCGTGGGCATCTCACCTCGGTGGCATCCCGGGGGCTCTCCGGCTGCGGGGCAGCTCCTGGGGCTGTCGCAGCTTTCCAGGACTCGCTCGGTCAAGTAATATCTTGGAAGTTTGAAATTTGGAAAGGCTAAAGGGGGTCGGTAGAGCACGGTGCCGGGGATGCCCTGCTCTGGCGGGCCCATTGCCCTAACCGTGGGAAGCCCGGGCAGTCATAGCGGGTAGAGATGTGCATGGTGCGAAATGTGAAATACCCACACAGTTTAGGTGACCCTGGGGGTAAATAACACGTGGCGCAAATGTAAGGGGGTTTTTGGAGCAGGGGTGGGTGGCGGCGGCTGGGATCGGTGTGGTTCCCTGTCGTTGCCACCCTTCGGAGCTCAGAAGGGCTTCAGGAGAGAAAGCCCTGAGGTGGCCTCCAGCCCTCTGTGGGACACTAAAGTGAATGTCTTCTGGCAGACCTGGCCATCCTCGGGGTCGGAGCAGCTGGGCTTTGCCCTTGGTAACGCTGTGTGCGCCCTCATGGTTTAAAGGTGGTAATGAACCAAAGCAGAAGGAGTCTTTGGACCTGCCCTGGGGACAACTCGGAGAGATGGTGAAGGTCCACGTCCTCCTACCTGCTACGCACCTCGCTGCTTTGCTTTCCCTGGGGAGTTTCCCAGGGACGTTTCTCCTCCCGTGGAAACGTGGAGGGTTGTCCTGTGATCTCCTTGGGATTGCTCAGCCCATGGGTCACCACTGGCCGTGCAGCACAGGGGAATATTTAGGGAAGAGCTGGGACATGGCATGTAGCACTGAGAGCTGGGATGGGGTCCTGGGGCAGGAGGGACAGCGGGGGCACCCCCGCCCTGCAGCATCCCATGGCGTCCTCCTCCCTGGGGTAGAAGGGTTTGAGTTGGGGCAGTTGGGACCAGCAGCTGCTGCCTTGTTGGTGCTCGGGGACGGTCCCTGGGTGGGATGCGGGATGGGGCGATTGTGGCAGCCCCTGTGTCGGGTCTTTTGGAAGCAGGTCGCAGCATCAGCTCTAAGTTTACAGGTCATTTCAGGGTGTCTCTTTGGGACGTGTGTTTGGTGAGCCCCCTCATTTCACACGTTAGATTTGCATTGTTAGTCCTGAGGCAGAGAGGGACCAGCTGGAGATGGGCTTAGCATCTCCTTAGGGCCAGCGCTGGATCTCCAGGACCTCTCTGGAAGCCTCCCTGATGTGATGACCACCTGGATGGTCGGACCTTTTTGACTCGCGGTGCTGTGCGGATGCTGCTGGAGAGCTCTCGGGGGTGGGAAACAGCAGGACCCATCCTACCCCTGCCTGGCAGTGCCATCTTAAACCTCTCTGTGGTGACTCCATGCCATGATCTCCGGGCTGAAGCAGAGTGTGCCAACACCGAGCTGGTGGCCCGAGCAGTGGGTGGGTGGCTCTCGAGCCTGCTGCTGGGTGTCCGTGTGGCTGGGGCTGTTTTTCTGGCTGGAGGAAGGTTTGTGGCTCCTCAGCGAAGCTCTCTGGGGTCTGGAGCTTGGCTTCGGGTGGTGCTGAGCCCCGGGCATGTGCGTGGGGCAGGTCGTGGTGACTCGGGATCGGGGTTGCAGGAGTGTTTGGTTTGGGCTTGTTCTCCGTTCTTAGGAGGGATGGGCTACTGGAGGGGGAGGATCTGTTACCCAAGAAGTAAACCCAAGGAATTCTGATGGTTTTACCCCTTTCTGGAGTGCTGAGGAGACAACCCCCCCCTGCAGCACAGAGAGAAGAGCAGGGCAGACCTCGGGCTTTTGATTGAACGTGTCCCCAATGCAGCTCGCTGCAGGGTTCGGGGAGCACGCGATGCTCCGGCGATGCTGCGGGTTTGGGAGCTCCTGTGCCGTAACCCCTCTGCGGAGGGACCGTCCAGGCACGGGTGGCCACAAGCAGCTGCTCGCACGTGGCCTCCCTGGAGGCTTTTGCTGTTCCTCCAAAACCTAAATTAAAGCGTTAGTCAGTGCAAAGCCCTGAGCAGGTCAAGGTTCTATTTGTCACCTCTCCTCTGTCCTGGAGAGGGTCAGTGGGACAGGCCGTCTCCCCAAGGGAGCAGAGAGCCCACGTGGCTTCAGGGGCCACCTGGATTTGCCCAGTAGCCTCCGAGAGGGCTGTTTGCCTGCTGAAGGTGGCTTTCAGTCAACGGCAGCGAGGCGGTGTTTCTGCCGAGTGATTTTTGGAGGGTGCTGGCTAACAAGGAGAGGGCGGCCAGCCTGGGAGCCCCAGCACCGCAAGATGTTAATTAAAAAAAAAAAAATAAAAAAAAATTTCAAGAATCACAATTACCAGTAGCAGAGATGATGCATAATGTGGTCTGAGTTGTTCGCTTTAATGAGGTGGAGGTAATTAATTAAGTGCGTTCAATAACGGGTGATTCCGGGGCAGCGAAGGGACCGGCAGAAGTGTAAGTCCACCGGCTATGGAGCCCGTGCTGGGGTCACTGGAGGAGATGGCAACTCCCATGGGATGGTGGCCCAGCCCCGTGGGGAGCACCGCAGCCTCCAACACACCCCGGACCCCCCCATACTGCGGGAACCCTTTGGCGCTTCCTCACCAGCCTTAAATCTTCCTTAAAGCCGTGTGCCGCAGAGACTCGCGCTGGCCATTGCCTAGTTCTCCGTGCCCCGTCCCGGCCTTGGCACTGCTCCTCTCCTCCAGGGAGGAGATGTCCGTCGGGACGTGACCCCACCACCGCCCAGCTAATGCCGGTGACGTCCTCCGCGTGCCCGGGCAGCCACGGGCTGGCGCGGGGACGCCGCTCGGGTTTCAGCGGCTGAATGCTATCTTTCTGAACTCCAATTAGTTCCCCGGCACCGGGATAATGGCCCGGCCCCGCTGCCAAGATTAATGACTTGGGGTAAAATCCAACGCGGCTCAAATGCCTGCGGGAACGCGGCGGCTATTTATAACGGGAGGCGCAGGGAACGAGGCTGGGGGCCCCACGCCGCCTCCTTGGCCCCGGGGCCACCGCGGGGTAACACAACCCACGTGCCGCAGCGGCATCGCGGCCATTTATAGCTGCGTCCCGCTGGGCCCGGGCAGAACGGGGCACCATGGGGGGGCTCTGCCTCCCCGTCGTGCCCCAGCGCCGCTCGTGTGCGGGATTTTGGGATTCGGAGGTTTTGGGGAGCTCGCTGGGATGGGAACGAAAGGGAAGATGGGTGGTGGTGGGCAGAGGAGGGATGGGGATGGTAGGCTCTGAGTGCAGACTCTCTCCTGGTGGGAAAAAGGCTTTTTTTCCGGCATGAAATCAGGCTGATGTGGCTTTGCTGCAGCGATGGAGCTGGTCCACCAGCCAGCCAGCTTGGCTGCAGAGCCAACCTCGTGTCCCCCCCTCCTGCCACCCACGCCACTGACTTGGACCTGGAGCAAAACCAGCGGTGACGGCTGGGGACGTGGTGGCAGGCACGTGTCTGTCCCGTGGTGTTGTCCCCAAGGGCCACCAAAGGGAAGTCCTTCCCCGGAGCCACCAGCCCATCCCACGTTGCCCCCAGGGCAGGACCACGACTGGTCCCACGGGGGCTGCAGCGCGTGAGGCACCTCCCCTGCTCAGCCCAAGTTTTTTGGCTGGTGCTGCCGACCTAATTTATGGGATGTAGCTATGGGTCCTCATCAATTTGCGGTGGCTTTCATCTCCCCTAAACCTCGGGAGCCGTCTCGGAGGGCGCTGGCTCTGGAGCTGGGCTCGCTGAGGACTGAAAGCGGCTTTCTCGTCGCTGGTTTGTAACTCCCGGGGCAGGGCTGTGCCAGCAGGCGGTGCGAGGCTTTTCCTGGGGCCAAGCCATGGTATTTGAGAGTTGTTGTTCCCAGTTGGCGAGGGGGACACACACACACACGAGGGACCGGCTGTACCAGCACAGTTTGGACTGTGTAATTTTGGCTTGGGACTCCTGCCCATTCCCCGCCCCCTGCCTCCCTGTGCCGCCCCGGGGACGCCATGAGGCTTGGATCTGGGAACTGATCTGGGTTAAAGGAAGGCAAAAAGGGGGAAAAGGCCATTTTTATCCCTCCCGGAGGGATTCCTAGGCTGGGATAGTGGGGCAGAGGCACTGGGAGGATCCTAGGTGTCATGTCACCCTCTGGTACGACCTTGCCCACCAGTGCCATCCCCTCCCCACACCCACCGGGGTGCTGGGCAGAGGACCCACTGCAGCACCCATGGGTGACAGCTCTGGGGAGGTAATGGAGGAGGCACCGGCTGCAATGCAGGGAGGGGGCGAGGGGTTTCGGGGGGGCGGATGGGCGCTGGTGGGCAGGATGAGGCCACCATGGCCAATGCCGTGCCCTCAACCGGGTGCTGCCTCTCTTCCAGTGAAGTACATGAAGGAGTTCTCCCCCTACTTCAAGAACTCCTCTGCGGGGGCGACGGTCAGCTGGGACCCCTCACCCGCCGGCCT
>NW_009650082.1:715521-716330 GCF_000708025.1 Charadrius vociferus | reverse complement strand
CGCGACGCCCTGGGCAAACCCGTGCACAGCTACCCCCTCATCGCCACCAGGTAGGGACCACCAGCCCAGCACCATCCTGCCCTGCGTGGGGGACAGGGTGGTGGCGGTGTCCAGGGGTGATGGCAGGGGCTGGGGATCAGGCAGAGCCCCAGGGATGGTGGCAGGGCCCCAGGGTGGTGGCAGGGGCTGGGGGCCCCAGGGATAAGGGGAGAGCCCCAGGGTGGTGGCAGTGACTGGGAATGGTGTTAGGGAGTGCTGGCAGAGGCCCAGGGGGGTGGTGGGACCTGAGTGTCAGGGCGGAGGCCCCAGGGGTGGTGGCAGTGTCTGGGGGTGATGGCAGGGGCTGGGGTCAGGGCAGAGCCCCAGGGAGGATGGCAGAGTCCCAGTGTGGTTGCAGGGCCCGGGGATGATGGCAGAGCCCTGGGGATGGTGATGGTGTCCAGGGGTGGTGGCAGTGCCCCGGGGATGGTGGCAGGGTGCTGGGGTTGGTGGTAGAGGCCTTGGGATTGGTGGCAGGCAGTGGGGAGAGTGGCAGTGTCCAGAGCTGGTGGCAGCATGCTGGGGTTGGTGGCAGAACCCTGGGAATGGCGATAGTGTCCAGGGGTTGTGGCAGGGCACTGGGGGTGATGGCAGGGGCTGGGGATGGTGGCAGTGCCCCAGGGTGGTGGCAGGGCACTGGGGACAGTGGCAGGGGATGAGGACGGTGGCAGGGGCTGGGGAAGGTGGCAGTGACTGAGGACGGTGGCAGGGCACTGGGGACAGTGGCAGGGCACTGGAGATGGTGGCAGGGGCTGAGGACGGTGGCAGGG
>NW_009650082.1:681200-714463 GCF_000708025.1 Charadrius vociferus | reverse complement strand
CGGGAGCGGGGGGGTCCGGGGGGTGGGGGGAGCATCCTCCCTCTCACCTCTCTCCCCGTCCCCAGCCTGCACGTGGAAGGGGCAGGATTGCACCCTCTCCATCCACATCGACAAGGGCTTCACCATCTCCACCACCGAGCCCGGGCTCAGCAAGACCATCCTGCTCCAGCAGCCCTTCGAGAAGCTGCAGATGTCCTCCGACGATGGCACCAAGATGCTCTATCTGGATTTCGGTGGCCCGGAGGGAGAGATTGTGAGTTGGCTTTACCCTCAACCGACCCCCACCCACGCTCCCAGCGGCCCCGGTGGGAGAAGGGGAGCAGAGCACCCACCCCGCGCGTGGCACCCATCCTGCCTGGCACGTGGGTGTGAGGCACGGTTCATCCACCCACCGCTGGCCGCACGCAGCCCCCGGCCATGCTCAACCCTTCCCAGGGCCCCAGTAAGGCTCTGGTGGGGTTTGGGGTCTGGGTGGTCACTGCCCTTCCGACCGCAAGCAGAAAGCTGACTGCTGCGGGCACAGCCCTCCCCGTTGCAAACATCCCTCCGCTCCTTTTTTACAGCAATTGGACCTTCACTCCTGCCCCAAAACCATCGTCTTCATCATCCACTCCTTCCTCTCGGCCAAGGTGACCCGGCTGGGGCTGCTGGCGTGAAGAAGGAGCGGAGCGCGGGGCAGAGCAGCCCCAGCCCCCGGCCGATCTATGCACCTCCCTCCAGGCCAACCCCAGCCCCACGCCATCCCGAGGAGACCGGGGCCCCCACGGGGTCACGCCACCCCCGCCAAGGAAAAGCACCCTCCGCTGGGAAAAACAACTCCTGGGGCGTTCGGGGGCAGCGGTGGGGTGAAATCCCTTCTTGGATGGCATCACCGGGACTTCTGCAGTCCCTTCTTCCCCTCCTTCCTCCCGCTCCGATGCTTGGCGGTGGCGGGAGAAGCCCGGTTGGAGCCCGGGCTGCGAGCGGCCGCACGGTCGTCACCCCAGTGCCTTGTGAGATGATATTTTCTGTACGAAGAACCCGTTTGTATCGATGTTTTATATTTATATCGCCCAGTTAAAAATGCTGACGCGGCAGCCCCCCCCCCGAGAGTCCCCAGGTCCCACAACTCAAGGACGTGTGTCTGTCCCCAAGACAGACGACCCGAGTGCTGGAGACCGAAGCCAGCTCCGTAAGTGTTTGAGAGACGGGAACTGCAGATCAGCTTTATTTGCCAAAATTTTTCCATATTGTACCGAATGATAGGAACCACTTTTCTTTGTCGGAGTTGGACAGTCTGTTTTGTTTTGCGAACTCCGGGGTCACTTTCTGTCTCGGTTTAGGGGGGAAGGTTGTTAGGTGGCTGTTGGGAAACAACTTCTTTAATGAACCAAAAGATTCTGCATGAAAATGCCTTTTTTGGGGGGGGGGGAGGGGTGTCAAATAAACATTGCAGATGACAACCAGTAGGAGCCAAGGTCTGTCTCCTGGTTTCGCTGGGAGAAGTAGAAAAGCTCTTCAGGGGTGATACCTGGGCTGTGCCTCGGGGTGTTTCCTGCGGGGGGAAGGAAGGGTTTTGCTGTGGGATGTTGCTGTGAGCCGGCGGTGTTGCTCTGGGAGTGCTGGGGACCCTGGAGGGGGAGTGGGGGGGTGTCAGATGGGGACAAAAAGTCTTCTAAGGCACCTGTCACTGCGCTGGGCGCAGCAGAGAGGGACACGCTGATGCCCACACCAGCTTTCCCAATTCCAGGTGGGTTTGAATACCCCACGCTTCGTGCTGCGGGGTGCTCAGCGGAGGGCAGGCATCGTTTCCAAGCGCAGAGGAGTCGGGTGTTTTTTTTTTTCTTTTTTCTTTTTCTTCCCTGTTTCTCCAGTAAAAAGAGCCACCAGGCTTGGAACGTTGTTCCCTTCATGTGCCACCCTTGCTGGTGAAGTCGGGCACGAAGCCGGGTATGGTTATGGTGTCTGTGGGCTCCCGGCGAGCCGGTATTTACCGAGCGCTTCCCCGTGGTGCAGCCTGTCCTCGCAGCTTCCCAGCACCGAGGCTGCGTGCGGACACTGGTCCTCGAGGCATCTCTGGCGAGGGCCATCAGCCACCCAGCGGTCCCCCGTCTCCGCGGGGACGGTGCCACGCTGGTGCTGGGAGCCACTGGTGTGGTTTAATGAGAAGTTTTATTCACCGGTGTGTTTCTACCGGGCTGTGGGATGTGCCAAGCTCAGCGCCCCGTGGCAGCGGCAGAGCTCTCGGCACAGTGTCCGCACCCGCGCGGGGACACCGGGATGGGAAAGGGCCACATTCGCATCACTCTGCAGTGCCAAATTCAGGGTTAGCCTTCTCCTTTTGTCCTGGCCCTGTAGGTGGGGGAGCCCAGAGTCTCCCAGGGAATTCCCTGGGGAGAAGGCTAACGCTCAGGCTGCGGGCTGAATAATAGCAGCTGATGAGCAGGGAAATAATAATCATTTTTAATGGTAAGTCACGCGTCCTGTTGCGCTGTACGGAGCCGTCCCCGGTGCGGGGCTGATCAGAGCGGTGGGGTGCGTCGGTGTTCCCTTCGGAGCCTTGTCCGAGAGAGGGAATCCCACTCTCCCCGAATCGGTGGTGGGTGAAGCGCTGCTCCTGGGGCGCTTGTTAAGCGGAGGTGGCACTTGTAGGCGCCACTGGGAAATTAATGATTGGCCTAACGAAGATGAGCCGGTCCCTGGCAGACGAGGGTGGGTGCAGTTATTGGGGCTCAGGGGGAGGGGGGGCTCCCCTGTGAAGGTGTGCGTCCTGGGGGAGGCGTTTGCGGGGAGGATGTGGTCTGCCATGTGCAGAACTGCTCCCAGGCCGGGGGAGCGTGATGCTGCTGCAGCGGTTGGGGTGCGGGGGGAGAAGGATGCCATAAACTGCAAAAAAAAAGTGGAAGGAAAGCAGTAAAAACGCAAAGCAACAAGGGCAGTGGGGTGCACGTAGGGGGGAAAGCACAGGAACAGCTTATTTGGCATAAAGAAATCGTTCTTATGGGGTACATAAGCACTCGTCTGCTCTGCTCTTTGCGGGACAGGGTGCTGGAGAGGAGGGGGCTCGGGGAGGTCCAGCCCGTTCCGCCCCGCGCAGAGCCCCGTGGCTGGCAGCGGTAATCTCTGATGATGAACAAGCCCCTACTTTTTATTGCACATAACTGTCAGATTTCCGGGAGACCTTGCAAAATGGGTTTGCAAAAGAAAAAAAAACAACCAAACAACAAAGCCCAAGGAAAAAAAAAAAACGCCCACCCCACGTTACTAACTGTTAAATCAATACAACAAGTAATTTAGAAACAGATGGTGTATTTTTCTATGATCAAAAGCATGTCTGCACAAAGAAACACATTATTACTGCAATTTACCTTCCTCTTCCTGCCCTACAGCCATTACTCTTTGGGGTTCATTCCAATAAAAGAGGGAATCACTCCCAATCCAGAGCAGATTTCCTATTAATCTTATAGACCGCAAACTGCCTTGACTTTACCAGTGCCGCTCCGGCAGCCCATCCCTCTCTGTGCCGGGGCTACGAAAGAAACGGCTCAATTCAGAGATGGACATTTCTTTTCTTTAAATTCTTTGCGTTTGATATTGGTGATGGGGTGGGGATCCCCCCCGCCCATGTGTTTTATGGTGGTTTCTTGGCCACTTCACCCTTCTGGCACTGTCCTCTGCTTAATGGGACCTTTTCCCCGATGATGCTCTTGCCAAGCGGCCTGTGGATAACACAACTGCCTCTTATTTCTCTGAGCGATGTAGCACCTTGTGACGTAAACCACCCAGAAACAGGATAGAAACTGCCTCCCCAAGAGGAGCCCGTGGCAGCTGGAGATCTCTCCGTAAGTCCAGCAGCACCTTTGATTCCCGGGAAGATGCCCGGAGAGGTGGCATGAGCATCCCGGGGACAGTGGTTATTTTCCAGGCTGGTTCTGAAGGATCAAGGCTAGCACTCATCAGAAACGCCAAAGTCTTGGGGGGAAAAACATTGCAATTATTTCCTAAAACTCCCACTTTTCCTAAAATTCCCAATTCTCATTGAATCCTTCAGGCATCCAGAATCAGCACTGAATTTCTCTGCCCGGGGAAGGTTTTGGGGTTGGCAGCAGGGACCGGATCCCGGTGCAGGACGGCATCTGTATGGAGCGACGAGCGCTCCTGCTTGGGACCCCACCATGCTGTTCCCTGGGGAGGAATAACAGCTCATCGGGGTTTTATTCTTTCAGGCACTTTTATGGCAGGACTAATATTTTGGAAAACGGCTTTAAAATAAATATGATGAACTCAGCTTATAGAACCGGCACGATGGTAATGGGCGCAGGTAAAAAGCAGATTTCCTCAGCTGAATCACTTCGGGGGAACTGTAGTTTTATTTGGCCACCGTGACTGACAGAGCTCAGGGAAAGGGGATTGTAAAGGTGCTGCGAGTATGAGGGAAATGGATGGTAAATGGGAAAGGGAAGAAAAAAAATAAAAAAAGCCTGATTTTGCTGTGTCTGTGGAGCTCCTGGGGTGCTGTGTGCCGGGGTGGGGGGGATGGAAATGGGGGCGCAGAGCCGTTGGCAGCCAAACCGCTTCGATGCCGGCCCGAGCCACGCGCGGAGAGAAGGGAGTGTTGGCAGTGGGGGTGGCGGCAGCCCGGCTCTCCTGCCATCCCCTGCCCTTTGGGAGCAAATCCGCCCGGGACACGGCGAGGTGAGCTCTCCCTTTCCTCCGCGGGGAACCCCGGCGCCGTCAGCATCCCCGGCAGCGACGTCACAAGCGGGAAGTTTCCCCAGAAATGGCTTTTCTGGATCACGAGACCTGGAAAACAGCCCCGAATGGAGGGGCTGGAGAGGGAAGAGAGAGAGATGCTGCGGGAAGAGTGATTAGGTTGTCCCCAGGTGTTTGCTCACCCATGGCAGAACACTGTTGCCCTCCCGATACCGCTTGTACTTTCCATTAGTCGGCTCTGACCTTTTAGTGCCGTAATCAAACAAGACAACCTAACACTTAAATCTGAGCATTTAGCGCTGACATTTACAATTGGTTCTCGAGTTAGAGAGACCGAATGAAAATTTCCTAGCAGACAGCGTGCTGCGGGGAACGGGAATCAAATAATTCATTTGCCGAATAACGGACGTGCCGCCCTCCTTCAGCTGTCTGCCCGGGCCCGCATCGCGTCCGGTGGTATTTGTACTGGAGCGCTTGTCATTAAAAAGTCAATATTCATCTGGAGTTAGTGTGGCACGCCGGTGCCAGCGATCCCGCAGACGTCTTCTCTTCGGGGCGGAGGGAAACTGTATTTGGCATTTGATTAATGTAAACAGGAGTGAGCTTACCCAGGCGGGAGCCCTGTGGGAGCGGGGAAGCTACGTTAAATGTTAAGGATCCGAGGCAGTAATGAGGATGTTTTCTCTCATTCAGCCTCGGCTGTATCCTTGCCCGAAAAATGAGCATTCGGTGCATCCCTTGCTGTGGGTTGGCAGCCCCACGCCTGCCCCGCGGTGGCTGCTTGGCTGTGCTGTCCCCGTGCAGGTCCCTGGGCAGGGATGGGCTCGTCCAGCCCCATCCCCAGGGAAACTGGGCCCTGAGGGTTTAGCAGGGTTTGCCTGGTGAGGATATAGGGCCGGTGGGATGTCGGGGTGTGCTGAGAGCCACAACACCCCTGGGAGCCCCCAGGTCCTGCACCCATCCCACCGTGGCTCCCCTGGCTCATCCTCCCGCAGCGGTGGCTGCCTCTTCTCCTCCCGTGCGATAACTTCCCACCTGAGCCACAGAATCCCAGAATCCCAGACTGGTGGGGTTGGAAGGGCCCTCTGGAGCTCCCCCAGTCCACCCCCCGCCAGAGCAGGGGCACCTCCAGCAGTGGCACAGGACGGCGTCCAGGCGGGTTTGGGATGGCTCCAGAGGGGGAGACTCCCCCACCTCTCTGGGCAGCCTCTGCCACTGCTCTGCCGCCCTCACAGCAGAGAAGGCCCTCCTCAGGTGGAGATGGAACTGCCTATGGTCACGTTTGTGCCCGTTCCCTCTTGTCCTGTCACTGGGCACCGCTGGAAACAGACTGTTCCCATCCCCCTGGTGCCCTCCCTTGAAGTATGTGTAAGTATTGATAAGATCCCCCCTCAGTCTTCTTTTCTCCTGACCAAAAAGACCCAAGTCCTTCAGCCACTTAATTAAGTTAAAGCTGTTAAAAAAATGTCCAGATAAGGTTTCCCACACTGCTGCTCCTGACTTCCAGTGTTCCTCTTGCCTCCTCCAAACAGCAGCAAAAGCAGATGGGCTGTGAACTGGGGCAGCCCGGCTCACCCTCCACCCTGCCCGGGAGCATCCTTGTCCCATAAATAGGTTTAAACAGTCCAAAATACTCTACCCCACATGGCTGAGTCATGGCCCCTCTCTGCCTTTGCTAATACAACGTTTGAAGAAATTAATATATCTGTTTAAATGACAGAAAACAGAAGACGAGATGCCCAAAACCACTTCTTATTGCCACGTTTTCCCAGCGTTGCTCCATGTGCTGCATTTCTGAAGTACCGATGTTCTGCTGTCCTGGGACATCCCGTTAGGGTTTTTGCGTGAGAACCGGGATCAGCATCTGTGTCTGCAAACAGCATTTCCCAAAGTAGCTGGACATGGCAGTATTAAGCTCAGAGGACTGAGAGCACTGTCTGCACGAGGGTCCCGCAGTGGTGAGCTCTGCTGGGGCATTGCTTGGTGGTGGCGGTGGGAGGAAAGGTCAGGCGAGGTGCGACGGTGGGATGGAGAAGATGAAGATGTTCAGGTGCTGTGAAGCACGAGTGGGCCTGGGCACGACGGCTTGCGCAAACACGCTCACACCGGTGGTGGCTGCATCGCTGGTGGCACACGCCCTCACTGCGACAGCCTGCCGGTGTCATAAAGAAACAAGAGAAACACAAGAAAAAAAGCAGTGTTTCTTTTTTAAAAGTCTTATTCATAGGATCATAGAATGGTTTAGGTTGGAAGGGACCTTGAAGATCATCGAGTTCCCACCCCTCTGCCCTGGGCAGGGACACCTCCCCCCAGCCCAGGTTGCTCCAAGCCCCGTCCAACCTGGCCTTGAACACCTCCAGGGATGGGGCCTCAACAACCTCTCTGGGCAACCTGTGCCAGTGCCTCACCACCCTCAAAGTGAAAACCTTCTTCCTAATGTTTAATCTAAACCTGCCCTCTTCCAGTTTATAGCCATTCCCCCTCGTCCTATCACTCCATGCCCCAGTAAAAAGTCCCTCCCCAGCTCTCCTGTAGGCCCTTTAGGTACTGGAAGGCCACAATAAGATCTCCCCGGAGCCTTCTCTTCTCCAGGCTGAACCCCCCCAACTCTCCCAGCCTGTCCTCACAGGAGAGGTGCTCCAGCCCTCGGATCATCCTCGTGGCTCTCCTCTGGACACACTCCAGCAGGTCCATGGCCTT
Organism: Charadrius vociferus; assembly: GCF_000708025.1. Classification (NCBI taxonomy): domain Eukaryota; kingdom Metazoa; phylum Chordata; class Aves; order Charadriiformes; family Charadriidae; genus Charadrius; species Charadrius vociferus. The sequence continues at coordinate 707,071 of NW_009650082.1, read as the reverse complement.
CTTATGTTGGGGACTCCAGAGCTGGAGGCAGTGCTCCAGGTGGGTCTCACCAGAGGGGAGTAGAGGGGCAGAATCACCTCCCTCGACCTGCTGGCCACACTTCTGATGCAGCCCAGGATAATTATTGCTCGCTTTTATCAAATTGCACCTGAAGATTCGCACTTTTAAACGCAGTCAGCTTTCAAATGGGGGTGTCTCTAGAAAACCGCAGGGGCTTCACTGACAGCAGCTGGTCCTGGCGCTGGGACGCGGCGTGGGGGCACCCAAACACCCGGTCCTGCTGCACGGGTGCTGCTGGAAGCTGTGCCCAGCGGGGACGTGTCCCCAACCTGCAGGGACCTCGGCTCTCCACCCCAGTAATTAATATTTTGCCTTGCGCCCGCTGGGCTGCCGCTGTTCCTCCTCCTTTCCTTCTTTATGGAAAATATTTGTGTCCTCCTCGCCGCCCCGGTGCTGTGCCTGCCCGCCGGGGTGCTCGGTCCCCTTCCAGCCCTCACGCGTGTGACATCTCCATGGCGACAGAGTGTGATGTGAAATGGCACAGCTCGCACGAGGAGTGAGTCACGGGTAACGTTCTTCTCCCCTCTGTATCACAGGTAAATCAAATTGTGGTGGGATACGTTTTCACGCGTGACATTCTCAAGGAGACTCCCCCGAAGCGCTGTGGGGCAGCTGACGGTGGAGGTTTTCAGCCACATCCTCAGGTGGAAATCTGCTTCTCTGGGGGCAGAGCTGGTTGGCACAGGCAGGGAGAGGCCGTGCCCAGGTGGGACCTCCTGCTTCAGCCAGAGCTTTTCCTTCATCTCTTTGGGCACCGCTGGGGCGTCCCTTCACCTCTCCGTGCCTCCGTTTCTGGCAGCGCTGGTGTCTCCGCCAGGCTTGGGTGGGGATATAAACACCTTCTAACTGGTTTCCTACCAGCAGATGAGGACATCCTCATTTCTCCATGGGGCTGGGCCCTAATTTCCCTTTCCCAGCTGATGCTCCGCTGCCATCACACACTCTCCAGGAGCTCCACATCCCTTCCCAGGGCCCTCCTGTGTGCTCCAGCCGCAGGCGAAGGGGCTCTGAGCAGCCTTTCCCTCCCCGCTGGCATCACCCCAGGGGGGTCCCAGGTCCTGGCCATCGCAGCAGAAGCTCCTCCAGCAGCATCCTGAACCCTCCGGGGTGAAACACAGCAACACACCCCCATGTTTTCCTCTTCCCCCCATCTTTTTGCTGAAGCTGGGGGCTACAGAGACCCAGGCAGCGATGCAGGAGGAGCTGCGCAGCCTGCGCACACCGGGGTCCCTCGCACGGCTGCTGGCTGAGCATCGCGCAGCGTGAAGGGCTTCGCCGGGGCTCGGGGAAACCATCTAAACCATCTCCCACCTCACTATGATCTTTGAACCCAGTAAGCATCGGTGTCTGCTCAACGCACATTTGTATAAACTGCTAAATCCACTTGGTATCTCACTTCAGCAGTTTCCTTTTAAACCTTTTGCCTTATTGCAGGCGAATCTTCCACTTTTCCATAGTGTTTGCTCTTCTGGGAGTTTCCATGTGGTGTTAGTCTGCTTTGACTAATTTCTACTTTTTTCAGTTTAAAAAAAAATAAGTAACAAAAAAGCCGAGAGCACAAGGAGGGGGAAGCAAAGAGGTCTCACGCAGCACCTCTGGTCCTGAGGAGACGCAGGGAAACGAGCCCACAGGTGACACCTCGATCCTCCTCCTCGCCACAAAAGAAGGAGGCAGCTGGCATGGATGCTGTCGCTAAAAACACTGGGGAAAGATTTGGCAGAAATCCAGGGAAAGCTGGATATTTTCACCCCAGCTCTGCCGCTCATCTGCTTTGGGATCAGGTATGGGCTGGCTCTGTGCCTCAGTTTTCCTTTCAGTAAAATGGGGATACTCCTGCTCCCTCCTGGTGCGCATTGACAGCCAGGGGCAGCAGAAGCAGAGCCCAATCCTGCACCGCTCCTTACCCTGAGGGATGAAATACTTTGGGAAAGTGCCTGTAATGTCTTTGTGTATGCGTGACACCTTTGTAAATGTAAATGTTACAGCACTCACCTGTAAGGGAATGCTGGAGTAAAAAGCTGAATTGATCTCTCCCCCCCCTTTAATATATCCATTTAATTTCTCTCTGTGTGTTCTCAAATAGATTAGGTTTCAAGAGGCTCAGGACCAGAGGACGGCTGAATTGACAACCGGAAGATATAGGTTTGTTCTACAGCAAGAGTATGAATACCACATAAAATTGGACTTGGTTTTATAACACTCATTCAGGAGTCCTGAAGCCAGAAATGGGATATAATGAATAATGTGGTGAGATACAGATGAAACCTTTTCAGAGTTTTTCTGGTTTTGTTATGCTATATATTATCAATGCTGTATGGTAGATTTCCCCCCACCCCAGACCAAAATTCCTTCCAAAAGCAGAAGGTTGTTTCTGAAGGCTTTACTGCACTGGTGACATATCCATATGCAATACAAATGACCTGTTGTTTCAGATGATGATAATGGGAATAAATACCAAATTAAAAAAAAAAAAAATAAAATCAAACCCTGTAGATCAGGAAAAATAGCAGAATTTCCAACACCCAGAAAGCTCCTGCTCTAGCAAAGGGCACGTATCCATGGTAACAGGAGCCCTCACTGTCACGATAATAAAAAAATATATTATTCTAGGAGAGCTCTTAAAAGGGAAATATACATTTTGCTGAGGTGGATGATGAAATATTGGGCAGCAGAGTGAAGAATGTGCCAGAGGAGTCCCGAAAGTGATCCCGGCAGTTCTGCAGCTCGCCGTGGGTCGGGATGGGGGAGGATGCAGACCCGGCAGGAGGATGGGGAAGCATCCCATGGCCATATCCAGGACTCGGCTGCCTCCATCCCCTCCATGTCATGCACATGACTCAGAGACCACTGCGGAGGAGGTCCACCCCAACACGTATACTCGGAGTGATGCAAATCTGGTGGCAAAGGTTGGAAATGACAGGGCAGTGCTGGTGGAGGGTGGTGTGGGGTGTGGGGGAGCCCCGGGGCAGCCCCGCTGGGCTCTGCTGGCAGCAGCCAAAGCCCCGGCTTCGGCAGACATGGAGCATCCTCATGGCATCACAGCCCACCATGTGCTCCTGAGTGTGGGGACAAGTGCCAGCCAACGGGGAGCTGTGGAGCTGCAGCAGGTTTTTGGGAAGGCTTTGAATTTTTGGCAAAGAGAAAATTGTGGGAAACCAGCAGATTGGCTGAAATTTACCCAGGTTGGAATTTTTTGTGAAGAGGTTGAAAACTGGTGCTGGCAAGCCAGCAATTCACCCATGGTAAAAAAAGGACGCATTGAGGTTTGCAGAATACTTTGAAAGAAAAAGAAAAAAAAAAAAAAAAAAAGCTGTATTTTCACCCAGAGGATACCCGTGATTTTGTCCCCAGCCAGAAGCAGGGGGTGAGCAGCTCAGCGGTAAGGTCCAGCCCTCCGCACCCTGCCCGGGGCGGGATGCAGCTCTGGCATCCCCCGCAGAAACCGCGCTACTCCAGGGGCACAGCACCCCGCTGGACCTCTGTGTCCCCTGTGCCGGTGGCCCTGGCACTCCCAAATGAGGGACATCCCTTGGCTTGTGTCCTGGTGGCTGCAGGACCATCCCTAGAGGAGCAGATCCTGCGGCAAAAGGGGAAGGAGAAGGGATGCCCTGGCAGCTGCAGGAGCGCTGGGGACTGCTCAGCGGTTTGGGGCTATTTCATGGTTCCCTCTGGATTTTGGGGTGTTAAATCTGGTGCGTCTTTGGGTTCTGCTGGCAGAACTGAGGTGTGGGGTAAAAACACCGCCTTGGGGCACCCTGGCCTGAACCCTTCCAGCAGGGAAGCTGGCCCAGGAACGGAGAGAAAAAGGGAAAATATTGACCCAAAATTATAGGAGCAAAGAAGAGTGGAGAGAAGGAGTGCCGGGTGGCAGGGGAGCTCGGGGGCTAATTCCCCTTGTCCCACCTGCCGCTGTGCCCCCCTTCGCAGCCCGGCGGGAGCCGCAGGGAGCTCATGGCTTGTGCTGCTTCCCACAAACCTGGAGGGAAACGGCCTCTCTGGACGTGAGCCCCTCTGGTGTGGGTGAAGGCGAGGGGCCGGGGGGCTCGGCGTGTGCTGTGCCTGGGTGGGTGACGGCAGCTGGCTCTAGGGACGCTCCTGTGTTTGGTCCTCCCCATCTTCGATGCACTAACTGGGTCTCTCCTCTCTCTTTTCCAGCATCTCTCCCCAGCCCTGCCCTGCCCAAGCTGGCGTTTTGGCCCAGCAGCACTCCTGCCACGTAAGGGAACTGCTCAGAGGAGCCCGGGAAGGGATAGAGTCAAAATACACATATTTTTGGTGAGTCCCAGTGAAGCTGGGCAGCCAGGGTTCTGGAGGAGGAGGACCCGTAGGGACTCGCAGCTCACAGCCCCCCTCCTCCTTGGCCATCAGCTCCCCGCTGTGGTTATATCCACGACCGCATCCCCACTGGTAGAAACCACTAACACTTTGCGTTTCCCACTGGTCCCACTGGCCGTTAAGGTTTCTGCAGCGTGGTTAGCAATTGCTGGTGGAGATGACCTCACCTTCTGCCTGGGAAAGCCCTGGAAATCCTCCATGGTCTGAGGGGATTGTAAGGCTGTGCCATCCCTGCTGTAACCTGCTGGGACGCCGGCAAAAGCTGAGCTTGCTTTAACTCTTAATTTCTCTCTCCACCTTCTGCACACTGAGTCTGGCGAACCATGAAGTCCCCTTCCACGCTCGCACCCACCCGGGGCAGATGAGCAACGTTAGTCCCAGGAAATCTCTCCTGGCAAAACACTCGGAAATATTTCTGGATCCTCCTGGGTGCCGAGGGAAGGGAGACGGCGTCTCTGGATGCTGATGGTGCTCTGTGGCCCTGGCAGAGCTCCTTCGCCAGGGGCTTTCATAAGAACATAGACTCGGGGCTTGCACGATCTGCAAGCAGGGGGCACTTGAGACCCACGGATAAACTCAGGACTTGGGCACTACATCTTAGCTCCACTGTCCCACAACGCGTCCTCATCCCAAGGATGTTATCTTAGCTCAGGGGAGTGAGAGATGAGAGAATGGTAGTTCCCATAACCTTCACGTCTTGGGGGGAAGCCAGAGCAGCGCAAGTTGCCTTGCGGAGCCCATGGCAATGCCGCATTGCCCAGTGGCAAGTGCGACATCCCCTGTGCTGGTGGGGCTTTGCCAAGCTGTGCTTATGTCCTCACCGAGCCGCTGGGGCCAGGGACCTGGGGAATCCCAGCCCAATAGCCCCATAAACCTGGGCTTGAGCCCCCACCTCCCTATCCTGCAGCCAAATGGGGATTTGCTCCGGGTCCCACCGAGCGTGCGTTTCAGCATCCTCAGTCTCCCCCTTTCCGTCGGGGGGTGGCACTGATCTCCGTGTTATTTTAGCAGGAATCGAGTTCCTTGGCTCCGGGACAGCGTTAATGCCCAGCACAGCCCATCAGAGCTATAAATACCTCACTGCTCCATTAGAGACCAAATCCAAAATCCCATCCAAAGCCACCAGCAAGGGGACAGAGTGCGGCGCTCTCACCAACACATTCCCAGGGCACGGACATTTAGGACACAGCTTTTTCAGGAGTCCCAAAATATCAGTGGCTTTTTTCCTTCCATTAGATCTATAGGCACAGGGTGCAAAAAAAAAAAAAAAAAGTTTGTAAAGGATTCGTGAAACCTGCCTGGAGCAGAAAGGTGGGATCTGGATTCTGGGGGCTGGTGGCAGCGGGAGGACGTGGGGGGCTTGGTCGGTCCCCCTGTCACCCCCCACTGCAGGAACCCCCCATCAGAGCCGGTGGGTCCGGAGGTGGGGTGCTGCCGGGTAAATCCAGGCTCGATCCGGGCAGGTGCAGGAAATGGGGAAAACGGGGAGAAGAGGGCTTGGAGACCTCCCTGCTGCACCGGGGGTCTCACCCGCACCCCAGCCTGGGATGACGCCAATTGCAGAGGGCATTTCTTGGCTCAAAGCCGCCAATTTTGGCTGAACTCTCTCCCCGGGCAGGGGCTGGCGGGGTGCAGGGCTTTCCCAGGGCGCTGCAGGGGGAGCTCGTGCCGTGCGGCAGCGCACCCCGACTCCTCCCGGCGGGGATCGCTCCCCGCTTGGCGGTGGAAATGCTCTTCCAGATGAGTCGAAGTTTCATATCTGGCACACCAGCTGAAGAGAAATCGAGGATGGCGATGCCATCCTCCTAACGACCCCCGCTGCAGCCTGGGACAGCCAGTCCCTGAAAGAAATAGCAGCTGATGGCTGACAAAGGGTGTTTACTCGGGAGTTGGGCTCACAGCTGTACATGTAGATACACCCTCGTGTGCTCACACACACACACACACACACACACGGCTGCCTTCGCGGCCAAGGCTCTCTGCCCCTTCCCCAAGGATGCTCATGCACTCTCTGAGCTGGGAGAGCGGATGCCCCCAGAGCATTAGCCTGGCTGGAGCACTGCTTTATCCTGAAGTAAGTCAGAATGAGCAGCGATTTTTAGGCTCGTGCATCACCATGCATCAATCCCTCTGTTTTTCCTGGTTCCTGTGCCCGTTTCCACCAGCAGCAGTTGACCCTTTGAGCTCCATTTGGCCCTTTGAGCTCCGTTTGGCCCTTTGAGCTCCGTTTGCTGGTGCTTACAAAATGCCCCAGGCCATGGGCCAGCCTTTACGGGAGGACCTTTCCTCCTTGCCCCAGCAAAAGCTTCCCGGGAGATGGGCAGAAGGTGGAGGTGGCAGCAGAGGTCGTGGTGAATCAAAGGAATTGCCCTTTGGGAGCCAGTCTGGATTTTGGGGTACTGCTGGGCGATCTCACGATTTTTAACAAGCATGGCGAATTTTCTCATCTGATTTACTTTTCTAACAACCAGAGAAGAAGGTTCAGTGTTAACTAGGATTACCTGTGTGCATGGGGAGAAGGGGAAGGTCCCCAGGGTGCTGCAGTTGGGTTGGGGTCAGCGGGAGGGTACGTGCACCCCCAGTGCAGTTGAGAGCCGTAAGCCTCCCATTTGCCCCGACTTCAAGGAAAACTCAACTCAAGGTCTCCCTGGGATGTTTTCCTTCCTCTCAGCCTTTACCCTGCTTGGTGCAACCTTATTTTCCCTACTCGTAATTCCAAACTTTGCTCTGGATCGGGACCAAAGCAGCAGCAGCAGAGGAGCTCCGGGGAGAATCTCCCACTCCTCTCGGTATCGTCTCGGGTACCTCTGACACACACCGCACAATAAACGGCGAAACAAGGAGGTTAAATAAATGTGTGTGGACTTCTTTATGTGTCTTCTGCTTCTTGCTCTGGGGAACACGTAAAAAGAAATTAGGGAATTAGGAGTTACTTATCCGCCAGAAACACTTTTTAGTCTTTTATCTTTATTCCTCATAGGTGCCATTTTCACATAAAGATGAAGACTATATGTAGTTAGGAACATAATGCTGGCTTGGGATGCATGTAGGAGATATAAAGGACGTTGGATAAATTGGAGATAATTTAGCTGTTATATATACACAAATATAGATATACACATCATTACCATTTTATTTATGCGTGTGTGTTTACACATACAGATCTTATATTTACATATTTATAGAAATGCTAAATGTATTGAATACTATCAGAGACAGCTCACAGATAAAAGAAACCCTGTGAGCTAATGAATTTACAAAAGAAGAAAACAAACATAAAATAGCAATAAATCAGTAGCCTCACCTTTTTCTTCTGTTACTAGAAGTAAATTACATTGCTGAACAAATACATTTTTACCCCACAGTCTACTGCAGTGAAGGTGGTCAGAAACAACCTTCCTTCTTCTTCACCTTGCTGGTTTTCCATTTTTCCAACAAAAAATATCACGACTTTCCTTGGAAACTAATCCCTTTGCCCCAAATCCACTTTTCCACCTAAACACCCCCCTTGGTGCTGCTGTTTGGTGCCATGGAGGCACTGGGACAGCCCAGTGTCTGCCTCCCTGTGGGACACGGTGGGGTCGTGATGGAAATTGGAGCAGCTTTCATCAAGTCTTACTTTGGAGCGGCACCAGACAGTTTTGCCCAGGGAAGTACACCGGGACAGGACATCGCACACCACGCCTTCCCTCGGCACGCTGCCGGCTCACGTGAGAGACGCCGGAGAATTGGAAAGAGGAATTTTTAGCATTTAAGTGGAATTTCACACCTTTTCTGAGATGATATTTCATTTTTTGCTTTTTTTTTTTTTTTCCCCCTTGCAACTGTTCTTGGTGTTTCTAAACCAAATTGAACATGAGCTTTCAACGCTAGATGATCTCCTGAAGGGCAGGTTCCTCTGCCTGGTCTGGATGCCCACCCCAAGCGTTTGGCAAAATAAACATGAAGTTACTTAGTCTGTGCAGGTGAAATTCTCCCGGTGTCGTTCAGGCACTAGTTTTTTTGGAGTGGCTTCTCTTCCACAGACAAGATGATGTGAGATGGTGTTTGGAAACAAAAATACCATCTGAAGAGCAAAAGCCCGTCCTCGGTGGGGCTGCGCCCGCCCCGTCTGCCGCAGACAGCTGCCTCTCAGCTCCCTTTGAATTTCTCTCGCTGCATTACTTGGTTTTCAATTTCATTCCCCTTCCGAGGAGCAACCTCAGCTTTATGTTTCCCTTTTAAGCTGATTGAAATACAGTATTTGAACAAATGTCATGGGCACTTAGAAATCTCTCCTCTGTTTACTCTCGGTTGCTTTCATTCTGTCCACCTTCTGCAGTACCAGCTCTTAAAGCCTTGAGTGCTGCCTATCTAAATTAATGCATCTTGTAGGCAGGATACCATACAAATTCATTAATTTTTTGTATATCAGAAATAGGCCTTTATTAAGTCTCTGTTCATGTTTTTCTGATGGTTGCAGAGCTGAGCTTCTTTATAAGCCATCAGCAAAGAGATGGTGGCTCCTTGAGATCCATTACGTACATACCTCTGGGAGCACATTCTTCATCCAGCAAACATTTATGTCAGTATGGAAAACAAGCCCTAAAGAAGAAGTTTATTGCTCTTCCAAATTCCCTTCAAAACATCCACCGTTGTGTGCATGACTTCTGGAGGTCCAGGTGGGCAAACCCAGGGGGTTTCCACCTCAGGGATGTGCTCTGCACCCCCAGCTCCTTCAGGGGTTGCACAGTCCCTGAGCAGCCCCGTCCCTGGACCCAGAGCTGATATGTCATCATTCAAGCCGTGTCATCACCATAGCCACTCAGATCATCCTTCTCCTTCCTTCCTCCCCTCCACTCACAGGAGATGCCTGCTCCTGGGGCACAGAGCTACTGCCCCCCAGTTATGTCTGCTTTGCACAGTGCGCATGAGGTTGGCATCCTCATGGGTTGGGAGAATGTCATCATGTTTCTCCAAGCAGAAAAGCCCATAAACTTCTGGTTGCAACCTTTGGTTGCCCAGGGCAATGGGAGCAGTTCCATATATTATCCTTTTCAAAGATGATTGTCCAGGCTCTGAGGACACTAATTAGCCTTAATGGCCCTGACCAGCCTCACCTGGAGTCTCCACTCACAGCCCTTGGCCCAGGAGGTCTATTTAAGCTCAGGAGTTGGCCTTCAGTCTCAAGCTGTGTTGGAGGGGTGCTGGTCTGGAAGTTGCTGAGACTGGTTCTAAGCCTGACCTGACAGCTGACTTCCCCAGTTGGCCTTGGACCCGCTTTGTCACTATCATGTTGCCTTGTGAGCTGGACTCTCAGTTGGACCTGGCTGTTGTCTCAGGGTCTGCTCTGCTCACCTTGTTCCCTGTCCTTTGAGGAGTACCCCTGCTCTTGCTGCTCCCTCACAGTGACCTGGGGACTTGAGGCTTTGCATGGAGGGCTGAAGATTAACAGTTTCCATATTGCCTGTTCCTACCCTGATGTTGCATCTTCCTTGTTGGAGACCTGCTCCTGTGGACCGCCTGGGGAGATCAGTGGCAGTGCTACCAGCACAGGTGTGGTCAGACTGGGTCACTTGGTGGTGATGCATGGATGTGGAGGCAAGGGCTGAAGTCTCTTGTGCAGGTAGGTCAAGGTAAAGGTGCCAGCACCAGCTTCTCCTCTAGGCCCTGACTACCTGTGTGGGGCCAGCTGCTGAGCCAGGAGCAGTGCAGGCACCCAAAAGCTCCCACCCCACCTGGCTACTCCAGGACTCTTTTTTTTCCCTGGATGTCATAATTAGCCAAGCCTCCGGCTTTGTGGTGCACCTTCCATTGGAGGTGGTAATTCATCTAGGGTGGCTTTAGCATGATGTCAAAGACAAGCTGTTTCACTTTCCTTGTGGGTCAAAGAGAGCATCTTCTGTTTGTGCTGCAAGAAAACACTGGAGCTATTTGGTGGGCAGAGGGCAGGTTCAATGCAGGGTAGGAGCTGGAGTGAGTGAGTCTGGCCCAGGGTGCCCTTTGCAGGTCTCTGGGGACAACAGTGAGACTGTTCCCACTCTGAGGGCAGGTTCCCCAGTAAAGTAAGGAGCAGGAAGCTTGGGACCATGTGCAAAGTCTCATTTTCTGCCACCCAACAACATGTGGGGAAAGTAGCATGTGCTGCAGAGATGTGGCCTGAAGAACCTAACTCAAGTGAGTCCAGGCACGAGTGTCTGACTGCTCCTGCCAAGGATGGAGTATTTCAGGGCAGGGCTTGAAACTATGCAGCAACATGCAGAATCAGACATGGGGCCAGAGTTCCTGTAGCAAGAAATGAGGCTGCCTTGGGTTGACTCCAGTTTCAGATCTAGTTTATGCCATGGACTAGGGAGGGGTTATCACAGGGAGGATAGACCACGCCACTGGGGCTTGAGGGAGGCTGGGAGGACTTCTGCTGGGGATGGTGGTATGTTACACCAGCAGAGCCTGGATGCAAAGCCAGGATCCCCATTCCTGCAAGGATCGGTGGCACCATGGAGGGGAAGAACATGTCTTTGGGGACCTCTCAGAGCATGTCAGTGAGATGCTGAAGGTATATCCTGTGGCTGCTATAACGTTCCCACAACCTGTGTGTGGCCTGGGCTTTCAGACTTGCCCAGCAGCACACTCCCAACAATACTTTCCATGCAATTTAATTCTTATGAGATGAAGTCTGTCATTCTGGGGAGATCCCAGCCTCTTCCATGACTGCACACCTGCCCAGTAACACCTGTTTCCCATCCCCTTGTCTCTGCAGGGACTAATGGAATTACATTGGTACTACATGGTGCTGGTGCTTGAGTTTGTCACCTAACTCTCCCTCTCCATCCCCAGAAGAGCTCAGCAGAAGGACCATGGGGTGATGCTGGTGGTGAGGGCATTGACACAGTCTCCAGCGGCTGAAAGGCAGGGTGGGAAAGACCGTGCAGGATGTTCTGTGGCACTTTTGGCCATGCTGATACCTGGTGGCTGTGCTGGCACCGTGCTTCCTGTGTGTTGGGCTCTGGGCACCAAACACCATCCAAAGCAGAAGACCAGACTCTGCAAGTTGCTACAATGTCCTTGGCTTGCACCCAGCTCGTGCCTCAAATTGAGGCCCTCATCTACGCGGCTTCCGTTAGGCGTGATATTCTGAAGCCTCCATGTAGATGGGAGGGCTGTTCCTGGACTCTACAAACCACTCTGGTTTCCCCAGTGAGACGCCCACTCCACATTTCCAGGGCTCTGAGCACAGATGCGTTTGTTTAACTGATTTTCATAGGTTTCTTCCAGTGATGCAGAGAGAGCGAAAGAGCTGTGTACATTAAATGAAGGCAGTGTTAAAAAAAAAAAAATCAATTTAACTCCCATCTGAGTTGCACAGAGAAGGGAATAAATTGAAAATTATTTTTAAAATGACAATTTTGATTGTTCCCACTGCCAGCTGGACCAGCTCCTCCTACTGCAGGAACTGCAGCCCTGGCCAGGAATACTGGAGATGTGTCTGGGTCAAGCAGCTTCAGAGAACACAAAAGACCAGCAGAAATAGTTGAAAATTGGGTTTGGGCAGGAGTGAGGATAACTGGCTGCCCAAGCCCATGGCTTGCAGGGCTGGATGTAGATAGACATAAAGTGCTTGCCTATGCCTTGATAGTCCTTGAGGATGGGCCCATGGGGAGGAGGTTGGTGTTCAGCTGATGCCACTTACCAATCCCTGGTGCTGGTGGTCACACGTTGGGTTGAGGGCAGGTCCCACCCATGGAGCAGCTCCATGACTGTCATGCTTGTCACTGTAATACCCCATCAAAGTAAAACTGGGCACAGTGCGCCAGGATAGGAATTTGGTTAGAAAATATTTGTGACTCCTTTGTGGAGCTTTTAATGTGAAACTGCAAAAGGAACTCCAAAAAGAATGAGATAGTTCTGGTCAGCCTGCTTTTTTTTTTTTTTCAAAATGAACTTGCTTGGCTTCAGAAGCTCTTGAATGTGCTTTTTTTTTTTCTCTGCTGCTGAAAAGTTAAATGAAAACCCCATCCTTTCATTTGAAAGAAGTGTTTCATTTTAACAAAAGATTTGATTTGAGTTATTTTCTTTGCAATTTTGGCCCAGAATATGAGGTGGGGTTATCTGTAAGTAAAACAGGCTAATGGACTAAAATAGATGCAGTGCCCAGACTCAGAGGAGCAATGCTGGATGTGGCACCTGGCCAGCCTTGTCCTCTCGGGCTGTTAGGGGTGGCAAGGAAGCCACTTGTCCAATCACTGTGGGATCCCGTGGAGCAACTGCTCCCCAGGGACCCATGCCAAGAAAGGAGGGGGTGAAGGGTGCTTCTTGTGGAGTGTGTTGGGGTGGGAGTTTGGGAATGAATAAGAGGACCTGGGGGTTGTCCAGGACTTATGGGATGTTTAGAGGAAGGGCCAAGGTAGGTGAAAAGATCAAGGTGGATCAGGGAGGAATGAACATAGGACAAAGCCAGCTAGTATTGAGAAAGATGATCTCAGTAGCCTGTCCCATTGAGTAGGAAAGAGCTCCAACAGGACAACTGGGATCGAGAAGAGTGTTGATGCTGACCTGGTTTTGCCTGTGGGAAGCGAGAAGAGTAGATCTGGACGCTTCCCTGGAGACTACTCATCACCCAAGGCTCGTGGGGGAGAGCTGCAAGGCCATGGCCGCAAGCACCAGCTGTGGATGGGTGCTTGAGGAAGCCCAACCAGGGGTCTTCTCCAAGGAGGGTGGTTGCAAATGTTCTTTTTCCCAATGTCCCCACAAGGCAGCAATGAGGTGGGTGAACACTGGGTGCATACCTGGCTTCACCACGACTGTCAGCAGGTTGCCGGGAGGAGGAGGAAGGACTACAAGCAGGAGAGAGGGTGGAAAATAGGAGCTGGAGGGACCTGGGGACTGGGTGTGGAGGGGAGAAGGGGTGGGTGTGCTTGGGGAGGGGACTTGGGCTGAAGTCAGTCTGTTCCAGCAGGAGGCACCTGGCAAGTCCCCCATGGGAATGGCTGCTTTCCCTAAGAAGAAGGAACTTGGCTGCATGAAGGAATTTTAAGTGGACACCTGAACCTTGTTGCCCATCCTGCCACCCCAGGGACCCCAGATGTGCTCTACCATGTCGCTGCAAAGCCCGGAGTCTGCCCCGGATCGTCCCAGGCTGCTGCTTGCTGTGAGAAAAGGGAAAGTCCCAGGTGAGCTTTCTGAGAAACACAGCGCGTCTCTGCTTCTACTTATCAGCTCATGTCTCGCCCAGTGCTCTGGCCACAAAAAGTCCATGTGTCCAGCCTCTGGTCAGCGCGCTGGAGCATCGCCAGGATGCAGGTGCTGCCTCTGCGATGCAGCGAGGGCAGCCCCACTGCAGCGGGCACACGCCTGGGTTGAGTTTCCCACCGCTCCGGTGACCTGGGCTGCCCTCCAGCTCCAGGGGACAGGCAGTTGCAGGTAGAGTTTGGTAACCTGCCATGGATGCTGAATCTTTGAGAATTGTCATTCGTGGCACCTGTTGGGTGGATGACTAGAAAAACCTGCTTTAAAAAACAATAAAAAAGTTGTACATCTTGAGTTCTGGGTATTGAGTTTTGCTTTCTGAGCATGCAGTGGTTCCATTTTCAGGCTTCCCTTTAAAACCAATGGGTGAGCTTATTTTTTGCCTTTGCGTAAGCAGCTGAACACAAGCCAGGGGAGGGGCTTTGCAGCTGCATGGAAAAATAAAAAAAAAAAGAAAGCGCCGAGCCCTGTAACAGAGAGGGACCCGCAGCCCTGGGCTTAGGGACGGGTTTAGCCTCAGCCTTTGCAGCAGGAGTGTGGCGGGTCCAGCTCAGCCCTCCTCCCTCGCAGGGCTGTGCTCTGCAGCCTCCATCCCCACTGGCTGCGGAGCTGGGGGTGACCTTTTTCCCCTCCGTGTGCTGCAGGTCAGGGGTGCAGGCTGCTCCCTGGGCTGCTCCCTGGCTTCCCCAGCTGCAATGTGAGCCTGTTCCCTTGCCAGGGGGGCTGTGGTAGTGACAGGGGTGGTGGGTGGACTTCCCTGAAGTGGTGCTGGAGTCTGCCCTGGACCTGCCCTCCATACCTGGGATGCCTTTAGGACCAAAGATGCTTTGGTGCCAGGGTCATTCAGCCCCAAACCCAAGACCTATGCTCAAGCACTAACACTAGTTCCCACTTGGTCTCTCCCTTCCGTGAAAAGGCTCTGAAAAAACATCCTACTTAGAGGATTTGGCTCCAATCTAAATGGTAGGAAGTGGGAATTTGGCTATACTGGGTTGAAATGGGACTAATCAGAGCACCAGACACTGATCCAAGAGGTGGGATGATTCCCTTCACCCTACTCTACCCCATCCCAGTTAAACCAGCACCTACTTGTGTGTCATCAGCATTTGTACATGCCAGTTGGAGCTTTCCTTGGACAGCCAAAGCATTTCCCTTGTCCCTGTCTCCATCCAGCAACTGAGGGGGAGAAGGACTGTAAAGGCTGGAAAAGAAAAGGGTAAACAGTGTCTGATGGAGGGCACGTTCTTTGCTGCCTCATTCTTGCAGCTGTCCGCCCTGCGTGGCAGGAGGGGACAGGGTGACAGGTTACTGGGAGCTTTTGGCCGGCGGTGTTGCGCTGTGTCCCAATGGCTGCACTGGGGCACGGCCCAGGGCTGGGGGGGACGAGCTAGCAGGAGTAGAGGTGGAAAACAGGGAGATATCCCACTGTTTCCCTTCAAAAGGGAATAACTGGCAATATTGGCCTGTCTCTAATCAGTAGTTTTAGAAATAAATATCTGCTTTTCTCATTTTGAATGTCCTTTTAAAAAAAAAAAAAAAAGAGGTTTTTGTAAATTCTCTGTTGCTAATAGTTAAGAAGTCAATCACATAGTAAAACTCTTCGGTTCACCACAAACATGTCTGTTTTGAATTTCCCCTTTTAGGGATTTTCTGTTTGTTCTTTTGCTCCAGTTCAAAAAGTCTCAGAAGATGCCTTACAAATTGTAACTCCTGTCCTCTGTGCAGCTGGGCACCATAATGACTGTCAAAACCCTGACTTGGGCTGGGCTCCGAAATGGGGCATGAACTCCTGCAAGCTCTTCTTGGGAGAGAAAGGATGATGAAACCCTTCCGGCCAAACTTGCCCTGTGGGGTAAGAAAAGTGGGATTGATTACACCTCAGCCTGGGGCTGACCTGTCTCCCCTGCTCACTCGCATTTGCTCACCCCCCATTGTGGGATACTTTGGGGGCATTTCTGAGGAGAACCAGACATCCCGTTGTAACCCCCTCCCCCACACAAGCTCCTTCCCACATCTGCTCCCAGCGCAGCGCCAGCAATGCAGCAAACCCACAGCGCTGTTTATGGCCGTGATGTGTTCACCTGATAATGTGTCTTTGCTTATTGAGTCTATGTTTGCTCTCTAAAGAGGCAAATTTATTTCTGTCCTATAATAAAAGCTGTTTGGTGACAGAAAAAAAGAAAAAATTATGCTTGTAACAATTAAGCAAAATTACTGCTGTACCCACAGCAGAAGGCTCTGCTGGGGAGTGTGGGTGGAATGGTGGTGCTGGTCCGTGGATGTCCTGTCCATGGGGGGAGGCGGTGGCCGGGGTCGGTGCTGGCCATGTGCAGAGAAACCTGAGCTCAGCCACGCTTGGTGGTGGTCTCACAAAATCCCTCAAGAAACTCAGATTTCCCCTTGGGTCACACCTGAGAGGAGCACCAGCCATGGCCATGAGCACGGGGGTGAGGTGGGGGAGATCCTTTCTGTCTCGGCACATTGTCGCCGACAGCCAGTGACCAGCACGGGCGCCTCTTCTGCAAGAGAGTGCCTTCAACCAAATGTTTTTGTAAAATGCTGCCAAAATGGTTAACTTTCTGGTAGTTGTGGGGTGGGTGGGTGGGAAGGGTTAAGCTTTCAAAACCAGAACATTTTATTTTTACAACCAAAAATTCACACTCTCCCCCCAAAACAATGCTGAAGACCAGGGTATATTTGAGCCTGTCAGCTCTGCTTTGCTCTCTGTTGTTAAAAAAAAAAAAAAAAAAATCTGCTGCTCCTGGCCTGAGAAATGTCAGAGGGAAGAGCGGCTGCGGGGGGACACCCCAACACGGTGGGGTGCTGATGCTCCCCGGGGATGTGGGTGGAAGCATGGGACCCCCATCTCTGTGCCCTTCCTCTGTAAAAGGAAAGGGGTAAGGACCAGGAAGGAAAGAGTTTGGTACAGGTGCTTTGTAAAGATGGAGAGACTCAGATATGAATCACGAGCGCCCCTAAAGCACTGGAATAACGCCACTGTGATGCTGAGAGTAACAGCACAAAGAGCAGCTCGGTGCGGCGGCAGTTGCAGTCGCTTCACCTACTCAACAGCTTAAAAGCATGGAAATAAGTTAAAAGCCATGTCGCTCGCACCTTTTATCACCTTGCGATCAGCTGTGCTGCAGGCGCTGCCACCTCCCCGGCTGCCTGCAGCGATGGCGGCCTCGGGTTTGCCTGTTTGTGTCGCTGGGCTGAAAAAATAAGGGCTGTGCGATACCTCTGAAAGTGCCGAGGGATGGAGGTGGGATGGGGCATGTGCAAGCTGAGCGTGCAGAGCTCGTTGGGGTGCAGTCCCGCACCCGCCCGGCACCTCTTATCATGTCACCTCGCTTGTGGGAGGATGCTTGTTGCTGCTGGAGCCGGGATAACCCAAATAACAGCATCCAGGAGGCTGGAAACCCACCCAGCTGTCTTGAGGACCACACGTATCACCCAACTGGGTCATTTCTCCTGCCCATAAAGGCCCAGCCAAAGCACTTGCCAATGCCCTCGGAGCTGAGCAAACCGGAGCAGGACCTGGGAAGTGCTTTGCAAGCTCGGGGACAAAATATTACACTAACATCAGGGAAAGTGAAGGCGTCTTGGCAATTACTTCAGAACTGAGCTTGCAAGTCTGCCGGTTTTGTTCGTGTTCATCTGAAAGCCTTTGACACATCCGTGCTGTGTGTTTCTTTTATGAATATGCAAATCAAAGCAGTGAAATTACAGATAATGATATGTAGTCAAAACTTTTCAGAAGTTAATGCATATTCCTTATTTTGCAGATTTCTATCACATTTGTATTTGCAAAATAGATGAGATAACGCCGCTCAAGAGAACAGCTTTCCTGTCACCGAAGCAGCGATACACCTTTCAAATCCCGCCCTGCAGAGCTGCCAGCTCCCTTCGTGGCACTGGGGTCCCTCCTGCGGGGATGGGGAGGGGGGGTCACATCAAGCACGTGGGCATCGCTGCCCCGGTCCCCCGCTGCAGAGCCGACCTGCCCCGGGGTTTCCAGGGCTGTGCGGTTGTGGACCGAGGCCCTGCCGTTATCCCGTGGTCCTGGGACCACAACAGGTTCCTGGGTACGGGAGATGGATGATCACCGACATGGGGTTCCCGGTGCTTTGGAGATCAGCCGCAGCGGTCTGCGCAGCCCGGGGTGGGGGGAAAGAAAATAAATACTAGTTTGGTCATTTGTTGCCGTCTTGGTATAAGCCCAACTTCAGATGCGATAGTACCATAATACCTGTGCATCTTGCTATCGGCCTGACTTCAGACATAATAACAATGCAATAAAATACTTTTAAAGATGAGGATATCTTTCCAAAAATGCAATCCAATATTTTTTCCAAAGTGACGTTTTCAAAATAACGTTGATCTGGTGGGGTTTCTTGGTAAAGGGGAACGCTATATACAATATGGGGAATTTTACACAAACATTTGGTTTTATTCTGCTTTAGGAGAAACGTCAGAACACTACCACATCGGGGAAATATGGGGTTTGACCAGAGTGCTCCTGATTTGGACTCACGTGCGGCTGTTCCTGAGATGTTCCCCGTTGCCCGGTGAGACGCAGCACTCGGCTCTGACTGTTCCCCACTCTGCTTTTCTGCCTTCCGGAGTGCTCCGTGTGGGGCAGACCCCGTTCCCTGCGACCTGGGTGGGCTGCACTAGCAAGCTCCATCCTTTTGGCCACCAAGTGACCCACAGCAAATCCCCGGGGGTATTGACCTGCAGCACATGGGCTCCTGGCAGTGCCTTGCCTGAGCTCTCCGCGTGTCTCCTGCAGTCCTTGGGTTGTGGGCTGGGGGCTGCCTACACCCCACCCTCCTCCCAGCTACTCTAATTCCCCAATTTCATCACTTCCCTGTCCAGTTCATCCCCAGCAGCAGCTTCCCTTTGATTTTTAAGAGGAACCAGCCTGGGGTGCCGTGGGGGATACCCATCACCCATGCTTGAGGCTACTGGTGAGAGCATATTTGCCCCTCCCAGTCCCACTCTGGTGGGAACTTGACCCTTTTCTGCTCTGTTGTCCCCCAAATTAATTTCAACACCTTTAATAGCGTGTGTGGGTGAGCAGTTCCCAGCAAGTGACACCCGCTGAGGAGCCCGGCAGCGGCTGGCGAGCCCTCCTCCCTTCCCCCCCTCTTTTTCTTCTTGCAAACACCTACATCCTTCCTGTATTGTTTCAAACCGCAAGATAATAAACTGAGAAGCAAACGCCAGCGAGCGGCGAGTGGAAAGGTCTGTGGGGGGGAGGTGGACCTCTGCGCTTTGAGGGCTCCACCTCCCCCTGCAAATACCACCGGAAACCTCTGTCCTATGCTTGCATAACCGGGGCTGGGGTGATGGGGTGTGAACCCCGAAACGGCGGCGCGTGGCCGAGCACCTGATCTTCTCCAGCTTTTGGTCATCATCTCCTCCCTCACTGCCTCTCCCGCAGCCCCAGCAGCCGGAGCCGGTAGCCCAAGGCTTGTGGCATAAGGGCCTTCTGCTTCTGGGAGCTCCTCGCTGGGTTCTCACCAGCAGTTATTTTAGCAAAGAGCCTTTTTTCAAGGTTTTTTTTTAATGGCTCTTCTCCTCCCCCAGTCTGTTGTTGGGCCACCGTCCCAGCTCTGTGTTTGACAGGGGGGAGGAGCTGGCTCCTCTGCGCCAGGGTGGTGATGCTGGGAGGAGGGAGCATCCCCAGGTCCTGCTCTGCCTTGGGGATTTTGGACCCAAGGGTACCAAAGTGGGCAAGAGCGGCAGGGCAGCAACAATGCTAGAGGAGAACGCTGAGGCTGCCAGCGCCCACCTTCCACCCACCCAACCCTGGTGGGAAAATCCAGAGAAAAATCAGGACCGCCTCCCGGAGCCAGCTGAGGTGCCCCCGGCTCAGGTCTGTGGGCAGAGAGATCCTTTGTCCTGCATCGCACCCACTGTCCGTCAGGTTTGGGATCCTGACCGCCCAGTGCGGTCTGCTCCTAGTAAAAGGAAGAAAAATTGGGGCCTGCCCATCTTGCTGCCCCTCGAGATGTCTCAAAAATGAGTCCCCGGGTGGCTGTGGCCATGCCCAGCGGCTCCGGGGGGGCCCGCGGGCGGGGCTCGGGGGCGGCCAGCTGAGCTGGTCCTCTGCTGCAGCACCCGACAGCCTCGTGCCAGTGTGGTTTTGTGTTTGGATTTCTGCAATGCCAGGCTTGTGAGGGGGGAAAGGAAAGGCAACGAAAAGCAGGAGGGGTGGGCATGCTTGGCTCCCCCCAGCACAAGCTGGGCTGGGTGCTGAGCATGGCCCTGGGTGCACCTTGTCCTGCACAGCGTGGCGATGCTTTCCTGCAGCAGGACAGGGACGTGGGACCATGGCAGGACAGGGATGTCCTTGGGACAGGATGACCTTGGGACAAGGGCGACTGCAGGACAAGGACCACTGCAGGACAGGGGCCACCACAGGACCAGGACTACCACAGGAGAAAATCAAGTTTTGTTTTCACAGGTGTAAATCCAGCACAGGGTGAGCATAACTGCCCGGTGGCTTTCTGGGCCACAGTAACTGGTGTTTTGGGGGCTGGGAGAGCAGAGCACGAGCGGCACTGTTGAACCGTTCCCGTGCAAAACCTGGTTGCAGAGAGTCACGTACGGTCGAAGCCTGGCAGATGCACTGAGCTCATTTTTTTTTTCGTCTTGTCTTTATGAAAACCCTGAGGCGCTTGTGAGGCACCCGTAAGTGCTCCTTACACGGAGGGTGGAGTGGGTCAAGAGGACCACAGAGACAAACTTTGCTTTGAAGAGGGCACTTGAGAGACACAGAACAAACCGTGCTGTTGCAGTAGTGGGTGTACTGATGTCTCTGCACATCCAGTAAAGGGCTCCGAAATGCCGCCTCTCCCCCTCCACGAGCAATGAGGGGACGTGGGGATGAAACACAGGGTGGCCGTGCGGGCTGTGTGCCCCCAAGCTGCCTGCGAGGGGAGGTGACAGTCCTGCTCCGCCTGTCCCCCAGCCCTGCCTCACTGAGCCCCGTGTGCCTTCAAAGTTGTGTTGGCAGTAGATTACACTCACTGCTGCTTGAAACCCCAGAGCATATTTCATGCTTCAAACGTTATAATTAGGAAGAATAGTGAAAAGCTGCATGAACAGAAGGCTCCTGTGACTCTCCAGGAACCGTCGGCTGAGCACCAGCAGTTCAGGCACGCACCGTATCATCCGGCTTCGAGGAAAACCTTTGCTCAGGTTGGTTTGTCACAGCCGAAGAGTTCCCTCACACCTCTGAGATGGAGGCACCTGGGAAGGTCAAGCCAGTTCCCAGACAGGCAGCATTTAATGGGATTTTGTTCTTGATATCCTTGGAGGTTATCCTAGGGTAAATACTTAGGTCTTGATAAGACAAGGCAGGGCTTCAAGGGAGCTCAGGGCACCGCTGTACTTCTCTGCAACTGATATCCTGTGCTGTACGGGGTCAGAGAGATGGTCTGTGTCTCCAGAAGCGGTGCTGGGTGGTGCTATTTTGGGAGAGCACTGGCCGTATCCTGCAGCCCGTTCCCCATGCGCTCCACCAGCCCCCGTGGTGTCAGCACCGAGCATGGGCACGGCAATATCGCCTGTCGTTTCAGTCTCCACTTACGGGGAGTCCATGAATGTTTCTAAGACCTTTTGAACCCTGACGGTACCTAATTGTACCTAATGTTACCTGATGGTGGTACCTAATGGTACCATTGCCATGTCAACCCCCTTCATGGTTGGTCCTGGGGACACAGAACTGAGCAGAGCTGCCAGCCCGGCTGCCAGTTTGCAAAGGCAAACTCTTTCTGTTCCCCAGATGACCTGATTTTC
Organism: Charadrius vociferus; assembly: GCF_000708025.1. NCBI lineage: Eukaryota > Metazoa > Chordata > Aves > Charadriiformes > Charadriidae > Charadrius > Charadrius vociferus. The sequence goes on along the minus strand of NW_009650082.1, from coordinate 685,642 downwards.
TTAAAATGTGCAGAAATGCACGGGGCAGTTTCAGGAACTCAGCTACGTGATCTCCACCTTTCTCAGTATCGAGGCCATGTGGCATCCGATGCCATGGTCTGACTTGCGCGCCGGGATGAGCCGATGCTGAGCGGTGCTGGGTGCAAGGACCCAGGGCACAGCCGCCAAACCGAGCCCTGCAGCGGCAGACACTGCTGCAGACACCAGTGCATTTCGGTGGGTTGACCGTGGGTTGACCTACTGCCTGAGCACGTGAATAAACCCAAACTCTGTGGTCGGTGCCCACCGGTGCTGGCATCTCTCTGTGCTGGTGTGGTGGTTTGGCTTGGTGCAGAGCTGGTTGTTAGGAAACCATGGTGCTCAACAGTTACTGCGTTACGGCTTAAAGCTGACTTGATCTAAAACCCACCGAAAGCACTGAAGGGTCATCATCTGCTCCTTGCAGCATGTTTTGAATCAGGCCTGTAGTGCGCAGGCTGGGTCGTTATACCCTTAGGCATGAAGTTTCGGGTTTTGGAGAGCAACCCAAGCATTCAGTGGGGTTAACTATGGAGTAAGTGTGAGCACGATGCAAGGACGGACAGGCTCATGGCGTCTGGATGGCAGCTGATGATGGCTCCTGCATGTTCACCGCAGGGTGTGCCGAAACCAGTGCTGCAGTTACACTTCATACCAGCTAAGACCCTCACCTGCTTTTAGCTATGCTAAGCCATGCAGGAGCATCACCGTGCTGGTGAGGGGTGTAGGAGCTGAACTTGCAGGTGGGTTGAGGCTCTGCCATGTTATGTCCTATGGAAAGTCATCTTTCTGGTCTGACGTCAAGCAGAATATGGCTATTTCCACCTACAAAAGGCAATATTACGCGGTTCACTCTAATGAAGCAACAGTTTCCCCAAGGAGAATATCCAAGCGTGGGAGAAATGACCCATTTTGTGCTCACTCCACTCTTAAAGAGCTGGGCTGATTATTTGTGTGGCTGCTCTACCTGGAGCATCCTGCAGAGGCCCTGTCTCCAGGGTGCTCATGTCTATGCAAACCCAGAACGTGAGACACCCCAAAGGGTTTTCTGTCGCTCCCCTGGGAGGCTTCGCAGTCCCCTGCCTGGCAGTGTGTCGGAGGAACTGATGAGAAGGATGCAGTGGATGTGCATTATTATCTTTTCATGGGAACTTTCTAGATGAAAGAAAAAAAAATAATTAAAGTTTATGTCGCATTCTGTATTCACATTTTCTTTTCATTTTGGGTTTTGAGAAAGAAGAAATTATTCATGTCTCCAGTTCCTCCCTTCTCTCTCTCTCTCTCTCTCTTTTCTTTCTTTCTTTTGCTCTGTGCCAAAAATGAGAACACATAGGGATGGATGGCAAATGTTTATAGGGAAGAGGAGACTTATTCTTTCCAGGTTTTTGAGTCTTTTCAACTCTATAGCTTTAAATAATGCCTGCAACTGTGTAAAAATGGCAACCTGAAAAGTAAAAAAGGTGAAGTGTTGAGACATTCCAGTGCAGAGAAAAGAAAAGAAATCAATTCTTGAGCATTTCTTGCTTTAATGAATTCAGTGTTATGAAGGGGTCAAAGAAAAAAAACAACAAAGAAGAACCTAGAAACACGAAACTCTCGATTGGGAGTCTTGAATTGCTGAGGATGGGTTTAAGAAATCAAAAATTTCTAATCAGTAAAATGGGAACAATGCATTTGCTTTGCAACATAACTTTAGATCGCTTTTCAATTATTCAAAATAAGATATTTAGCTATTTCTTCTCTTGATATTTGGAACCCCAAACCTGATGTAGGCTTTGGTCTGTGAATGTTTCCAGTGGAAGTACCAACCACTGAGAAAGGCTGTGAGTGTGCATGGTGTTATGGCAGAAACACCCCCAAAACTTTGGGGAGTTTTTGTGGGTGGTGTTTTTTTTTTCCCCGCCTGATTTGAGCCAACACTTTGGTGGCAGGGGAGGGGACAGCCCTGGGAAGTAGCCGTCTCCCCTGGGAGCGCTGCTGAAGCTCCGGTGGAGAAGCCGGGACTTGCCCACCTAGGTGACAGCGGAAAGCGGGGTCGTTCATGGGCTGAAGCTCATAATGCCCATCGTCAGGTCAATTAGTGTGACTTGCTCTGGGTGTTACTGAGCCTCACTTTACAGGGTGGTTCTCCCCAGAGAGAGCAGCAAAGCTGCGGTCCTTCACAGCGCTCACTCGGTGACAGAGATGATGCGAGAAACTCCCAGGAGATGTGTTTTGAGGATGGAAAAGACTTTCAAGTCCATCCTGTCCCACCTTTTTCCTTCAATAATTTTAGAAGCTGGAAGAGCTTCTCCATGTGTCATGTCCAGAGTTTTGGCAGGGACACGGGGGGAGTGCTTGAGATCTTTTTTCCTCTGTATCCCCCAGTCATTCAGGTGAGTGGGAGACAGCACAAGCCCTCCAAAGGGTAGTCCTACACAAACCCTCTGCCAAAAGACCAGCCACAGTTAAAGCAGTCAAATAAAGCTCTAATTACAAAAACTCCCTGCATAACTACAGAAATATTTTCTGTAAATTGCTAGAGAAAAAATTTAGTATAAACTGTGCTCCAAGCCAATAAATCTACTTGCAGTGTAGTGCTTCCGGAGACGGTATCTAGTGAACGTCTGTGCGTTCCAGAAAAAAGGTTCAATATGTTCTGAAATGCCTTTATCCTGTTTCTCTGCTGACTTCCCCCCAAGCCGTTCTGTCTCCTGGAGAAATCCCAAATCCCTGGGACTTCTTCCAGCCCTCCTCTTTATTGCGGGAGTTACAAGCTCCTAATCAGGAAACAGAAATGGTTGCATGTTACACGTGTGCCCCAGCGGGAGAGAGGCAATCTGACTTTGGACATCCAGCTGCCAGTTTCCTGCTGTTGGCACTGCACGAAGCGCAAAGGGATATTGTCTGAAGCTGTCTGCAGCAGAGATGGCTCTGAAAGCCCACCTGGCTCTCTCCAGCCAGCCCTCCATGCTCACTTTTGTTCCCATCAGCTGTAGGGTGCAATCAGAGGTCCTGGTGTTCCCCATAGGGCTGAAGTGTGGGTTTGAATCAAGGACGGAGTGAGCCATATCCCCCAGACGTCACTATGGAGAGACACGACCAGCCCGTGGGAGATCAACAGGATGCCCATGAGCCAGCAATGTGCCCTGGCGGCCAAGAAGGCCAATGGCATCCTGGGGTGCATCAAGAAAAGTGCGGCCAGTAGGTCAAGGGAGGTCATCCTCCCCCTCTGCTCTGCCCTGGTGAGGCCACATCTGGAGTACTGTATCCAGTTCTGGGCTCCCCAGTTCAAGAAATACAGGGATCTGCTGGAGAGGGTCCAGCAAAGGGCTACAGAGGTGATGACGGGATTAGAACGTCTCTCATATGAGGAAGGGCTGAGGGACTTGGGGCTTTTTAGTCTACAGAAAAGAAAATTGAGGGGGGATCTTATTAATACTTACAAATCCTTCAAGGGAGGGTGCCAGGGGGATGGGAGCAGTCTTTTTCCAGTGATGCCCAGTGACAGGACGAGGGGTAACAGGCACAAACTTGAACATAGGAAGTTCCATCTTAACATGAGGAGGAACTTCTTTACTTTGAGGGTAGTGGAGCACTGGCACAGGCTGCCCAGAGAGGTGGGGGAGTCTCCCCCTCTGGAGCCATCCCAAACCCGCCTGGACGCCGTCCTGTGCCACTGCTGGAGGTGCCCCTGCTCTGGCGGGGGGTGGCACTGGGGGAGCTCCAGAGGGCCCTTCCAACCCTGACCATTCTGTGATTCTGTGAAATCTAGAGGGGAACTGCAATTTCTGCCTAGACATTTCTCACAGACCAACAGGCCTTGTGGATTTTCTGCTGTTTTTCATTAATAGGCGGCATTTTTTTTGTTTCCCCCTTTGTGGGGAGCCATAGGGGACACAGGAGTGGTTGAGGAGCAGAATGACCCCCGTGGTGGAGCAGCTGCCTGGGTGAACGGTGTCCCAGCGGTGCGGGTGCCACGGGGCAGGGATGCTCAGCTGCGGGGCAGATGGCTGTAAGAAGAGGACGAAGACATGTCAAACTCCAGGACACCCTCTAGGATCGATGCATCTCAGGCTCTATAGTCTGACTATTTTTCTACTGTTAAATTGTCACCAGCCTGGCGGTACCTCTAACAAGTGGGCTTATTCTGCTCTTTTACTCTGGGCTAATCCTGTCAACCGCTTCAAACCCCAGGATATCTATTAGTCGGGCATTGCTGGATCTCTGTGCCAGACCCCGGTGGCCACACTCTCCGTCTGCCTTCCCTTCACAGGCAGCAGCCCCGTGGGAGATGGGTGGCACAAGGCACGTGCGCATGGCCCCTCTCGGCTTTGCAGAAGACACTGATCTACGGACCTTATCCCATCAAAAGTAACTGTCATTTTATAGTCAAAACTATCTGCCATGACCAAAAATTCATCTGGAAAGTAACGAAACGTACA
>NW_009650082.1:674676-681138 GCF_000708025.1 Charadrius vociferus | reverse complement strand
AAGAGGATTCGTTCATGACAAAATTTTACTGTCATTATGGGCTGAGGAATTGCGTTATACTGCTGTGATGGAGTGCTGCCAGTGACTTAAGGCAGATGCAGGTGCCTGACCTGGCTGACCTTAAAAGCGAGGCCATGGGGAGAGACAGCCCTGCAGCATCTCCTTGTCCCTGCTCCTGTCTCTGGGTGAGGCTCCTGGGAGATGAGGGATGAGAACGAGCCAAATGGTTGGGAGGATGTTCAAGACCTCATCAAAGTATGTATTTGTCCCCTGTGATCCTTCTCCACGCGTGAGTTTGCAGCTGGTGCTGGAGTGATGGATGAGGCAGGGTACAACGCAGATGCTCTCACACTGTCAGGCCATGATGCAGGGCTTGGCCTTTCTTTGCATTACCTTCTTGTTTAACCTCATCCTAAAGATGTAGTAGATATCTCCAGCCGTCATAGAATGGTTTGGGTTGGAAGGGACCTGAAAGATCATCCAGTGCCACCCCCTGCCCTGGGCAGGGACACCTCCCACCAGCCCAGGTTGCTCCAAGCCCCGTCCAACCTGGCCTTGAACACCTCCAAGGATGGGGCAGCCACAGCTTCTTGGGGCAACCTGCCCCAGGGGCTCACCACCCGCACTGTGAAAAATTTCTTCCTAATATCTAATGTAAATCTCCCCTCTTCCAGTTTGAAGCCATTCCCCATCTTCCTATGGCTCCCATCCCTGATCAAGAGTCCCTCTCCAGCTCTCCTGTAGCCTCTTTAGGGACTGGAAGGGGCTCTAAGGTCTCCCCAGAGCCTTTTCTTCTCCAGGCTGAACACCCTCAACTCTCAGCCTGTCTTCATAATGGCCACAACCACTGTAGAGCCATGGTGGCAGAGGTGTGGTGCTGGTGGCTGGACGGTGGAGCGGGCTGGGGGGACGTCGGAGCTGTGGGAATGGGGGCTCCAAGTCGTGATATGGTGATGGAATCAGGGCAGGAGGGGAGCTGGGGGGCTCAGGTCCAGCAGAGGCATGAAGACCCTGAGGACCTTGGCAAGGAGAGGCGTTGGGGACATTGAGACCCAAAGCTTTCCATGCCAAGGGGGTATGGAGTTATCATAGCATCCACCCACCTCCCACAGGGACCTGTCTGGGAGAAGGCAGAAGAGGACACAGCTCCACAGCATCTCTTTTTGCTCTAGGAAACCTGATCATCCCACTCAAGCAAATAAGGAGCAGTAGGTAATGCACTACCTGGGGAAATTAAACAAAATCCTGGGCAGTGACCCCCCGGTGGGTTCCCAGCCCTTTGCTGCCTTGGAGCCACGATGGGAGCATAAACACATGCAGAAGAGCAAAGCAGCAAGTTGGGAGGAGCCGTGGAGGTGCTGGGACGGAGAAGTGAGCACTGCTGAGCAACAAGTCATTCAGCTGCACAAATACCTGCGAATGAGCTCACCAGCATCATCTGCAAAAATACCCACCTGGTAAGTTCTGCATTATTTAACCTTCTGTCCCCACAAATAGTAATGGCAGAGCAACAGAAAGCTCTCTAATGTGCTTGCGGTGTAATAAAGTAACCCCACTAGGAATCAAATCTACAGCAATTACTGGGCCAGGTATTATGCTGATTTATCAAATTGCAGCTGAAAGTCAAGTGTTGAGGATACAGAGATAAAACATCTGATCTCAAATGTGACTCTAAATTACCCTTCTGGCCAGCACCGTATTTCATCCACAAGGATCGTTATTCGTCTCATCTCTCTTCTTCAAAAATCATTGTTTGAACTGATAATTTTGCACTCCTTTTGTATTGGAGGAAGTACTTCGTCTGCACCCCGCACTGTGTGATTAGCTGCTAAGGCGTTTTGGAGCGGGCCACACAAACCTCCCACTGCAGGCTGGAGCGTACGAAATGGGAGCAAAACTGCATGTGGTTCATCACTGCAAGACAACGTCTCTCTTTTGGGTCCTTCTGTCCTCTGAGAGATGGCAAAGCCACATCATGCCATGTTTGCATGATGGGTAGAGCCTTTCCATCACGTGGTGACAGCGGAGGGCAGGCATAACGCAGCAGGTCCTGCTGCTGAGGCTCATGGCCCAACTACCTTGGCCACTTGCCCCGTGCAGTGAGGACCCCATCAACCCAACGCCTGAGCTGGTGGGCTGGGTTGTGACACGGGTGGAAGTGTTTGACAGTGGACACCACCTTTGTGAAGCACAGGTATGTCTGGGGTGATGGAGGTGCTGAGCAGGCAGCGCTGGGTCTGACGCACAACCTCTGCCTGGTTGCACGGCACTGCTGAGCCTGGGCGGGGGGTCCCAGCGCTGTACGTGGGGGCTGTGCCGAGAGCCGGGTCCCAGTGCTGCAGCACATTCCCTTCACCACGGACTTGCTCTATGTCCGATCACTCCGCTTCCAGCAGGAGCACAATGAGGACTGCTGCACCCACCACCAGCACCAGACAGCAGCCCCAGCCTCCATGGGACCTTTGGGGAATGAGGACACTAGCCGAGGTGCAAAGCTGCCCTCGGCGGGGGACCAGGACCTCACTGGGGCTGGCATAAGACTTTTGTTCCTACCACGTGCCGCTGTTGTCAGGGTCTCGGGATTTGTCAAATGAAGTCCTTTCCTTTGATCCTTCTTGCGTGAAGTTCTCAATATTGCTTGTCAGGACTGTTTTCCCTTCCATTCCATCATCTTAATAATAATAACGTGGACATAACAAAGACAAACTGTCCTCCCAGTGCTGCCAGGGTATTTGTGGCCACAGCCCTGTGCCGTGGGTGCAGCTCAGAGTGGTGTCTAAGGTGAAATCACAGGCAAAGACCAGGCCCTTCCTGCACACCCTGGGCATGCAGGAGGCTGTGTCCCAGTGGGATGCTGGGGGGAATCCCCATTTCTGTGTGAGCCAGGCATCACTGTCTGGATGCACTCCATCCCACCCCACCCCACCTGGGGCTGTGTGGGCTACCCGAGGGCTGAGTCGTAGAATCACAGAATGGTTTGGGTTGGAAGGGACCTTGAAGATCATCCAGTTCCACCCCCTGCCCTGGCCGGGAACACCCCCCACCAGCCCAGGTTGCTCCAAGCCCCGTCCAACCTGTCCTTGAACACCTCCAGGGATGGGGCAGCCACAGCTTCTCGGGGCAACCTGCCCCAGGGGCTCACCACCCTCAGAGTGAAAAATTTCTTCCTAATATCTCATCTAAATCTCCTCTCTTCCAGTTTGAAGCCATTCCCCCTCATCCCATGGCTCCCGTCCCTGATCAAGAGTCCCTCCCCAGTTTTCCTGGAGCCCCTTTAGGGACTGGAAAGCTGCTATGAGGTCTTCCTGGAGCCTTCTCTTCTCCAGGCTGAACCCCCCCAACTCTCCCAGCCTGTCCTCCCAGCAGAGGGGCTCCAGCCCTCCCAGCATCTCCAGGGCCTCCTCTGGCCCCGCTCCCACAGGTCCATGTCTTTCTTATGTTGAGGGCTCCACAGCTGGAGGCAATACTCCAGGTGGGGTCTCCCCAGAGCGCAACAGAGGGGCAGAATCCAATTCCTCGCCCTGCTGGCCACGCTGCTGGGGTGCAGCCCACGATGGGGTTGGCTTTCTGGGTCCCTGAGCTTGAAGGGTTAACACCACTGAGATCCCGCTGACGAGATTTGTTAAACTGCCCATTACATCCTACAGTGCTGCTAATTATGTCTTCATAAACCAAAGTCAATTAGCCAGGTCTTTCCCTGCCGGTGCCTCTTAACTTCCCTCTCCATCGTTAGCCCGACGCCAGGAACACCTGCCTGGGTCCTGCCTCCCCGTGGCACCGCAGAGGGGTCTGCCCTGCGAGCCCCCTGCCCCAAAGCTGTTTTGGGGCCTTCCTAGAATCCAGCTGGTGCTTATTGACTATAAGTGGAAGCATGGGAGCTCGACCTCCACAATTGCAACTGCTCGGGTGGGAGGAAAGGAGGTGGTGGGGACCCAATATCCTTCTTCAAATAGGGAAAAAAATTACCGCAACAAGGGAAGCAATAAATTCTTCCCTACATTCAAAAGCAAAGGATTTGCTTTGTAGGGAGAGAGATTTAAGTTATCTGCCTGGAATTTAAAGGTTTTTAAAGGCAGGTTAGGCACACAGGCAGGGTTTAGGAAGAGCTGACCCTGCTCTGAGGTGTGGGGGTGATGGGGCGGCTTCTTGAGACCCAGCTGCCACATGGTCTACTGACGTTAATAATAGACCAAGGGTTTGGCGCAAGGGGGGGCTCACCCCGCCATGCCATTGCTTGCCCGGCCCGTTGCCCCACGGTGCTCACCCTCGCCTGCCCGCAGCGCTGGGGCTGCACCCGTTAGCAGAGACTGGATGCATTTCGTGAGCCAGTTGGGACGGTGGGTGGGAGGCTCGGCTCCCATTTGCTTCCCTGGGGCAATTCCAGGTCCAGGACAAATAGCCAACAGCCGGAATACCATTTAAGCACAGCTGCCATCATGCAAATTTGGAGACTAGTAGGGATTAAAGAGATGAGGAACGCTTCACAATTTCTTATTAATGCCCCGGGCTCTATAATAGCCAACTGCTCCACGTCCCCGAGGTGTCTCCCCATCGCTGGGGCTGGAGATGGGTCACTGTGTCCTGCACGGCTGCCCCACGGCAGCCCCCAGCCCTTTGCCATCGCCTGCCCGCAGACACGCAGAGGCAGCCCGTCGTTAACAGCGTGGGTATTGCTTTGCACAGTCAGTCCTAAATTAGCAAGGTCACCTTGCCCACCAAGGAGACCTTCTCGGTGGGGGCTTTTGAATGGCTTTTGAATGGCTGCTGGAGCACAGGCCCACGGGGCTGTTGGGCATCGCAGAGAGGCACCTTCTCTCAGAAAAGGCAAAGCACAGGGACCATGAAGACATCTTCCAGATCTCCTCCCAGGGCTGGCAACGGCTTCCCTGTGATTTCAGAGTCTCAAGGCCACTTACCTGCTCCACACAGAAAAAATTAACTTTTCAGAAACTCTCCCTGGAATAAGTCCTATCTCCTTGCTGTGAGAACTCAAGGTAGGTTTCCATCTTGTCCTATCCCCCCCTTCCCTCCCTTATTTTAATAATTGCATATTTGGAAGAAATCTCCTGGCTCTGATATTGCAGAGTAATTATCTGCTCACCATCAGCTAGCCAAGCTGGGCTGAGATGTTATGGCTCGTGCTGCTCCTCGGGAAGTTCTACCATGCTCTTCGTTTTATTTTCAAATGGCCCAAGATTACAGAGATAAAAGAGGAACTTCATGGCCTGACACTGGCCACCACTGAGGAAGAGTCCCACATCTTTATCCAGCAGCCCTCCTCGCTTGCCCGTCCCCACAGCTGTTGTGCTGTGTTGATGAGACTTTGCTGTGCTTGTACTGGAATAAAATATACATTCAGTGTGGCCAATGGGACAAAGAACGGGCACTTTTTCTGTTTATACTCGCAGAGAGCAGGAAGCTGGGCGTTAAAAGTGTAACTGCTCTAATGAAAGTTGATTCGCACCTTGATTTCACGTCTCTCTCTCTCACGCTGAAAAAGCAAATGTTCTCAACAGAGAGGACGGCCACTCAATTGCCCGGCAATAACACTGTGATGGCCTCAGAAGTGGAGAAGAACATAGATTTTATGTCAGGCTGATTATAAGGAGGAGTTTGTGACCTGCCTGGATTTCTGCAAGCCTCTGTGGGGTCCTGCAGCTCCAGTGAGTTGCTGCCCCTTCTCACGGTGCCGTTACCTCCACCTCTCCTGGCATACGGGGTGGTCCGCTAGGGACTCGCATACCCACCATGCCCCAAACCACCCAAACCATCTCAGAAGGTCTTCCTCACTGCCCCATCCAAAGCAGGCAGCTCCCGGGGGGGAATTTTGGGGTGGGTCTTGTTTGGTGTGCCAGCAGGGTGTGTGGGATGATGCCACTGCAGGTGTCAACCAGAGGACACAGCAGGACAACTCCCACCACACGTTCCTTGCCCTGGCCAGTGGCCTGTGGGCCAGAAAGAGCTGGGGCTTGGTATTCTCATGGAGATTTACTGCAACAGGCACAGGGCATGGCCACAAGTTTTTGTAGCTTATGTAAAACCATTAGGTGATGAAAACAACCATTTACCTCATCGAAAAAAACCCCACCCTTCTATCTGAAAGGTGAGCTCTTCCCTGGTTTATTAAAATGGTTTGAAAGCTTAAAAAAGTTATTTCAAGTTGTTGGAGAACAGAAATGTTGAGGCCACTTTCATCATAGACGGGTAGCAGTGGGGAAAAATAGCATCATAGCAGTGGGATTTGGACCTGAACGAGACCCATTGTCCCAAATTGCATGAGAAACACAGCCATGCCCCGTTTCAATGCACGCTGGAAGAAATTGGGCCTTATCTCAATGACAGTAACTTGTGTGCTGGTGAGACTCCTGGGGCCAAGCTGCGTCTACAAATGGGCTTAAAATGGTACATTAATGAACAGGTTTCCTCCAGGCCCAGGGTGGGAAATTTCACGTCGTGTTATTT
>NW_009650082.1:655008-674630 GCF_000708025.1 Charadrius vociferus | reverse complement strand
GAATTCTCCACCCTTTCCGTGTCCTTCTCGTCCACGCTTCCTTAGGAAAAGTTGGAAATGGGGCTTTTGTGGGCACCTGCTGGCGGCCACCAGGCAGCTTGGTGACCCCCCATATCTGGTGTGGACATTTTGTGTCTGCTCAAGGGTTGGCCAAAGGGAGGAGAGTTGATGGGGCCGGGGTACGGGATAGCTTTGTGAGCAAGAAGTTACTCCTTGAGAAAGGAAAGTACCCTCTGTTGAGGGCAAAGTTGGCATTTTCCAAGCAAATGAAAGAAAAACGCTCCTCTGCCATTGTTCAGTGACAACTCTCATTGCAGATGGATTTAATTAAGTAGTGTTAGCCCAGAGCGAGGGGAGAGAAGGAGGAAGCAAGTGAGAATGTGATGGGAGAGGAGCGAGGGATGGGAAAGTTGAGGACAAGGACAAGGCAGGGATCTCGCTGGCCGGGACGTTTCCAGAGTGTGCCCCCGGAATAAGGAGAGATCAGTTCAGTTCTACTTTTCATATGTTTTATTATAAAGAAAGGTAAGATAAGCATTGTGAACCAAATGTGCTGGGTGCTGCGAAAGCAGTACCGTCAAACAAAATAAAAAATAAAAATAAAAAAAAAACCCAAACCCAAAAATGCACCTTATGAGAAACGGTAATTATGCTCTCTAATTTTTCATAAATAGACAAAAATCATTGTCAGCAATTTTTAAATAGATGGACATATGGCAGAAAAAATATAATAATGCCATACAACATGGATATAAATTGTCCATTTCTTGCTGTACAAATAATAGAAACAAGTTTGGCAGGCTTTTTTTTTGTTGTTTTTTTTATACACATCTCCCTTCTATGTATAACTAAAAAATGTGCTACAATTAATATAAAATGCTTTTACTATAAAGTAAACTACTAATTTTTTTCACAAAAAAATCTTAAAGATGTCTTTAGCACAGCTCTAAAACACTTAGTAAACTACTTACAACTATCCAACAAATTATATTTTCATCTTTTTCACATTTTTCCTCTCGTATTTTGCCTTCTGCTCTCTTCCCCCCACCTACCTAGCAATAGTTTTTATTTATTTTTTGTATTTTATTTTTTTTTTTCGCCAGACATCCAAGGCCTTTGCATGTACAATATTCACACAAACTTCACATTTTCTTGCACAAAGTTTAGTGCTGTTAGCAAGTCAAAAGAGTGCATCCTCCTACTGAGCTGGCCTAACGCTGTAGGACACCAGACCTGGGCCTATGCTGCGTCTAAAAGCAGTTCGCTAGGAAAATAGTCTGTAGCTAAGCTGATGGCAAGCAGAAAAACGATCTCCTTAGGTTATTTTTTTTTGTTGGTTTTGCGTTTATTTATTTGATTTTTTTTTTTTTAATTTTTTTTTTTGTTGCTGTTGTTCTTCATGATTTATGAGGTTTTGGGCTTCCACGGAAAGTAGACTTTAGAGTTCAAAAATAATAAAAAGAAAACTGCTCTTAGAGCCTGGGAACGAAGCCAGCGACGAGGTGCAGTGGTAGCTCTCTCGTCCGTACGACTTGCTCGGTGCCTCTCCGGGTACTCTGTAAGATAGACCCTCTCCAGTGTCCTTCATCTGAGCCTCCTCAAAACCGAGATGTTGAGTTTTAGGTGAGGTAGAGTGCCTTGTCCCTTGGCAGCATGCTGTAAGAGAAGCGAGAGGCGGAAGGTGAGCCGGGCAGGGAAACAGCCGGGGAGTCGCCTGGGGGAGCTGGAATCAGCCTTTGCACGCCCGGCGGCATACCCCTTTTCAGCCCTACCGTGGTTTTTATGGCACTCCACAATGCAAAACATAAAGTGGTCTGCACCAGGGGATGGGTGTGCAGAGATGAACCCAGCAGAAGGCACTCAAGGGTCAGAGCCTGACACATTTTTAGTTCTTCCTGAGCTTCAACAACAAGGGCTAAGGCATAAATTCCTTCCTGTGGCTTAATTTTTGCTCTTGCTGGAGTTGGATTTCCCTGCAGAGCCGCCAGCTTGATGCTGGTATCAGCTCCACCATCGTGCCATGCCTGGAATCAGCCCCTTGGCCACCGGCCCCCTTCTCCATCACACGCTATACTTGGGCTAAGCCATGGAGATTTAGAAAATGGGGCTGTTCAGCCTGGAGAAGAGAAGGCTCCGGGGAGATCTTATTGCCACCTTCCAGTCCCTAAAGGGGCTCCAGGAGAGCTGGGGAGGGACTTTTTACTGGGGCATGGAGTGAAAGGACGAGGGGGAATGGCTTTCAACTGGAAGAGGGCAGGTTTAGATTAAACATTAGGAAGAAGTTTTTCCCTGTGAGGGTGGTGAGGCACTGGCCCAGGTTGCCCAGAGAGGTTGTTGAGGCCCCATCCCTGGAGGTGTTCAAGGCCAGGCTGGAGGTGGCCTTGGGCAACCTGGGCTGGTGGGAGGTGTCCCTGCCCAGGGCAGGGGGGTGGAACTTCAAGGTCCCTTCCAACCTAAACCATTCTGTGATTCTGAGACTGCATAAGGAGTAGGAGGGTCTCAAAAATACGACTGAGGGGCTTATGGCTGGAGAGGCTTATGGGTGTCCAGGAGGATTTACATCAGTTTGATGGCTGAAGAGCATGCGAGCAAGAGACACCCCCTCCTCGATGCTGCTCTCCTCCTCTCCCAAAATAAGTACAAGTACAAAAATTAATAATCGGGAAGTGAGGGGAAAAAATGCTTTGACATCGCAGGATTAGCTGGTCGTTCCCGTTGGTCTGATGAAGACAGCAGGAGGTGGAAGGAACCCAAGGAAGACTGCGGTGCTGCCTTACTCGCAGGAGGCTAGGGAGGAGGGCTGGGGGGACAGCAGCCAGGCTGTGTGCTCTGCACATCCCTGCCCCACCAGATCTTGGGCTGATCACGCCATCGAGGCAATGGCTTTGATTTCAAGAGATCCAGGTGTGTCCTGGAGAGGGAAGCCAGCTTACACCACCGAGCCACCCTGCGTGCAGAGGGCTCTACAGCAAGGCGTGCAGATAGGTGCCACCGCTCCCATCCCTGCCTGTAGCACCCGGTGCTTCAACCCTCCCTGTGGGGTGGTTGGCACGTTCAACGTGCCATCAGCAGTGTCCTACGAGGGAGCCCAGATGCTCTTTTTTTCAGGCCATAGTAGAGAGAGAGGAGTGGCTGAAGTCCCTCTCCCCTGGCTGACATCTGATATGGGTTTTGCTTTGAAATTCCATCATTTTAATGGGTTTTATCATCTACACAGACCTGATGGAAACGCCACTGGCTGCATAAAGACATCTTGGCCTTAATAGGTGGTGAAGAACTTTACAAAGGTTTGGGAGATTCTGGTGTGGGTGTGCTTGAGTGGAATAAAAGGGAAATAGCAGACAGCAAGGTAATGCTGCTGTTGATAGAGTTGTCTTCTGATAGAGTGCAGAAGAGTCCGCACTTTGTTAATCTCCACATTTTATAAACTGCATTTAAAATGTGGAGTCTTCCCTACTGCACTCAGCAAAGATTTAATGCCACTGAGCAGCAGTGAGGTATTCCAGTACTAAAACTTCATTAATTTTACAAAACATGCTACAGAACATTTCCCAGTTCATTACGAAGTATTACCATAAATAATTGAATCCAAACTAAGTGCATTTGTGGTGGTTTACCCTTGCCTTTTTACAGTGTTTGCTCATCTAGCTTCTGATTTGGAAAATTCCCTCCTTTGGAGAGGATCCTTTCATTGTTAGCAGGAATTAACGAGGTTACAAGTGTCAGGATGAAGTGGCTGTACATAGTTTTTTGCTTCTGGACAAAGTATAACTAAGCGCATCCCGTCTTTTTGCCCAAAGGAGAGTGGGAAGAGGGGACAAAATTTGCTAAATAATGGTACCCCAAAAGAACCTAATCCATGCCTTATGCATGAGAGGGAGGACATAGCAAGATGAATCCAGTTCAGTATTATCACCAAAATACCTAAATGCCAAGAGACAAATGTAAACGCAACCTGAAGACGGCTGTGGTATGGAAAGCGTTGTAATCAGAAGTCGGGGTAGAAAAAAATATGAGTGAGGTGCCTCGAGGAATTAAGAAAGATTTGCAAGTGATGGCAAACCAAGCTGCACCCTTGGTACAGGTGAACCGGTTCCCTCGGGGAAAGTCACTGCAAAGCACAGGTACTGCGCGGGTGCCTGGGAAAGAGCAAGCGCGAGAATAAGGCTGTCAGGTGAGGGAGACAGGGGACTATGTAAGTAGTTTGTGATATGACGGCAAAAAAAGCAATAAAATTGTATGCTGCAGTTGCTTGTGGGAAGTGATAGTCGTATACTAAGCAGGAGCTGAGAAATGCTACCCGTGTCTTCGCTAGCGATCTAGGACAGCTTGGGCTTCAGCCCAGAAAGAGCTAGGAAAATTGGATGGAAGTCAGTAAGCACAAAATCATTAAGAATGGGGAGAGGATGAGCTAAGAAAGATTTAAAACTCTCTAACACGGCTGGTTTATGAATTAAGGAGTGTCTGCTCACAGCATCCTAGAATTTGAGGGGCATAAGGGAAGCAGTGTCATTTAACGGCATTTTAACTAGCACTGATAGGCTGGGAAAATAAAAAAAACAACAGCAGATCCCTTATTCGATGGAGAGGGACAGAGAGAAAGACAACCTTGTCAGTTTTTCAGAAGTTGTCTGGGCGACAAACACCACAGAAAATGTAGGACTGGGAGGTTTTACCCCTGCTAACACAGTGCCAACACATGTTGGAAGCTAAAGAAATATCGAGGTCAGAAATGACATGAAAATCCTAACCTGGAGAGCAAGATGGGACTGCCTGTGTGCTGGGGAGGTCGGTGCGATCCCCTCTTTCAGGAACCTGGCACCTTACAGCTGAGCCAGATCACAACAGAAAATAATCCTTTTTCTTTCCAGCCCGTTGCTGCTTTTGCTCCTCAGAGTGCCGCTTCTATTGCAATTAAGAAAAATGCAGTTTTGAGGTTGAGATGGGCAGTTACATGATCCAGAGACTTCCCGATTACACCTCAAACTGTGCCGATGAATCAAACCCAACAAGATGCACCTTCCCTTTATCACCGCTTTGCTGATTGCCGGGGCGGCTCAGGCGCACAGCTCACCCTGCATCCTCCCGCCCGGCTCTGGGCACAGCGCCGCCGCGCAGCCCGAGGGTAACTTTGAACGTCGCTTGCAAATTAGCACCAAGTACGGCGGAGAAAGCGGTACAGGCAGGAAGATGAGGAGAAGCAGATCATCTCTCTTCTCGACATTGAGTGTAACCTTGAGACGCAACCAGGGCTGCAGCCCTACGAAGGCGCGCGGATGCTACAGGCGATGCAGGGCATGCAGGTAGGCAGCAAATCCCAGGGGCCAGCAGGAGCAGGAGGTGACGGCACTGCTGCATTTTACGATAAAATGAGAACAAGGCAGCTTTGGGAGCTGCCAGCAGCTCGTGTGTCCCTCGTCGCGGGAGATGGGCTCCTTCCTCAACAGAGACTGCGACATTTTTCACTGCGCTCAGCGCTCTCTGCAGTACTGATCTATATCCATCTGAGTTCACTGCTATAATCTACTCTATAATAATTATCTGGAAGTCTCTGCATAATCTGTCTGGTTTTAGAATGATTTTTTTTTTTTTCCCCCCAGAAAGCTGCGATAAACCCATGAAATTCGATATTTCTGCTGTGACAAAGGCCTGAAACGCATGAGCTTTGATCACGAATGGCATCGGCCTTCTGCTTACCATACGGCACTCCAGCCAGATGTCACGGAGCTCATCTTAGCAACACAAAACTCAACCCTGACGACTACGGGAGCGTTTCACCTGTTTCTAGAGTGCCCTGAGTTTTCTGCGTGGGGGGCAGTGGGATTCGCAGAGGGAATCAAGTGCTTTCCCAGCTGACCCCCGAAGTAGCGACGTGTTATCTCTAGGGAGGTTAATTGCTGCGGGAGCTGCCGCTGCACAGCCCCTCTGCACACTGGGATGTGCCATAACCCTCCAAGCATCTCTAGCGTTTTGCCCGCAGCATCTAAAGCGACTTTTATCCCACAGTCCCAAACAGGTTCCCTCTTTCAGGTTGTCTGCGGAGCCTTCAGGAAGGAGCAGGCAAAGGTCTCCGGCAGAGCCCAGACCCATCCAGGTAGCTGAGCCCCCTCGGGCAGGCAGACAGCGGCGATATTCTAATGGCTCAGCGAGTTATTTATTTCCCTGAAAGAAATAAATGTCTGTACAGTCTGTGCCTGGCCCAGCAATTGTAAGTGCGCTGCTGGCACAGACGGGAGCTGTGCTCTGAAAAGGCCGTGAGCTTGCTATTATCTCCAGTGAAAGCACTATGTTCCAGTACTTCAAGCAAATCAAACAATACTCAGAAGCTCCCAAGCCTCCTTCCCTACCTGCTCTCCCGGCAAACTGCGTGCCTGTTTTACAGAGCACAAGAGCGGCCTCCGAATTGTTATTGCTGAGCCAAGAGCAGTGGATCGGGCAGAGGGTGGAAACGGCTTTCCCACCCTCCCTGCCCCCCAGTTCTGAGACTATCCCGATGTTTTCCTTCATTGGGGAATTCAAGCGGCGTCGAAGGGACCTTCGTGCGGGCACATTCGTGCCAGAGCTTGTTGGGCATAAAGGGGAAGATCTGTGCAGATGTCTGGGCTTTTCCTGCAAGGTGCAGCACACTGGAGCATCGTGTGGCTCTGGGGAGGGTGAGGCTTTGTACACCATCGTGGTGGAACCCCAGCACCCGTTAGGGACCCAGTGCTACAGACAACTACGGCAGGTTGTGGCCTCAGAGATAAGAGCAATCGCTTTAGGAACAGAAGGACATTGCTTATGGACATGGCCACCTTCAAACCTCCAGGGACTCTCCTGGGGAGACCGGGCTTCTCTGGCCTGCTCTAGAAGGAAACGTGTCCAAATCCTCCATTGCTAAGTGGGATGGAAACACAAAAAAAGGAAACCTCTTCATCCCCAATGAAGAATTTATCTGTGATTTTTAAGCCACCTGTTTCCATAGCATCACTTCAGTGAGCCTACAGGGAAGGGGAAACCTTGAACTTCCTTGACCATAACCAGCTTGCTGTACATGTTAGGGCAGGTTCTCAGCTGTCCTACACCGTCACAGTTCAGGTAACAGAAAATGCATTAGAAATGTGCTGTTTTGTCTACTGGCCTGCAGTGGTTAATCCCACACTCTCTGCTGGGGTAGTCGTTGTCCCACTCGGTGCTTCCTGGCGGGTTTGATGCACCAGGCGAACGGGGTCCAACGCTGTTTTGAAACTCAGATGAAATATGTGAGAAGTCCTGCAGGGTGGAAAGGAAAGGAAGGGTTAGAGGAGTACAAACAGCAGGAGAAACAGCGGATCTAATAATATGACATAAACACGTTGCATTGCCCCAAACCCGCGGCAGCGCAGAGTACAGGGGGAGCCCCAGGGACAGCGGCGGGTCCCAGCCCAGGACCCGAAACCACCGGGGTGAGACCCCACAGAAGGCGAGTTCTCGCAAGCAGCCGTCAACGCAGCAACATCTGCTTTACATCCCGCTTCCCCCCGCTCTTGTTTTTCAGGCCCTCCCTCCTCAGGGGGCGGTAAATGGCTGCAGAAGACACGTGGCCACGAAAGGCTCCGAATCAGCAGCCGGGCAATCAAAACCGGTTTCCCACTTCAGGTGGCAGCCCCCTTCGCAGCACCGCGTTAGCCCGTCCTAATGTACGCTAACAAGGTAAGGAACATCCACGCCAGCAACGCTCCCTCCATCAGCTGTCACCGCGAGCAATTTAGCAAGGACGCCGGGGAACTGTTTTATTTGAAAGCTGATTAGCTTTCCTGATTTTTTTGGGGGGTTGGCTTAATTAGGTAACATTAGGCAATGTATATAAACAAGAGTCGCGGCAGTTACCTGACCAAGAACATGATTTTCTCCAAAATATCCAAATTAGGGCAGTGTGGGGTATTTTCTTTTTTTTTTTAAACTTTTTATTTTTTAGTCACAAATTTACATGGGATGAAGATTCACAAAATGCTGCCCTCAGCAACAACAACTACCCCAACCAAAGTGATTACGGGGATCCCCTTTTACGCTCATTTCTGGACGCAGGCTATCACCAAATTACTTTTGCTTATGTAGAGCTAACACCCAACCACCGTGCTGGAGAAGTTACTTGCAGTACCCTGAGCAGGTTAGAAATTAAAATCTGATTAAGGATTTGACCTTCCCACATCTGCTGCTTTTTTATTGTGGTCGGGTATAACTGTGCTTCCACACCCCTGCTCACCTTTGGTTTTCTTCCACTGCAATATCTGTTCCTCAATTAACAATCTCTGTTTCCACAAAGTGAGCCCCAAACTGAATAGGTCACGTTATGGGAAAGAAAGCTCTGTTCATTGCTAAAGTACTGTATATATACAGCGTACTGTGATATATAAAGTACTGTGATATATAGCCAGTAAACATGTGAAACACAAATTATTCAGCCAGCTGGGTGAATAGAGCAGTTAAAAGTATCATCAAGTAAATGGCAGCAGCTGTGAATTCAGAGGACACGTCCTCCACTGTGAATAGTCCGTCCAGTTCATATTCCAGATGGAGAAACTCGGGAAACCACTCGTCTCCTCCTTTGTACGCTGGCAACCTCTCTATAAGGTATAGGAAATATTTTTTTGCTGTAGCCAATTTTTTCCTCCAGATACATTTTCGCCGTTGCAGGTTTAAAGAGGAGAGACTTTCGCCCCGCAGACTGGCTCCCGGAGCGTGGGCTGCCGGGCTGAGCCGGGCATGGCTGAGGATGGTTCACTTCCACAGGTTTTACGCATTCGTAGCACACGTCTGTAGGATTTGCTTTGCTGCCATGCCCTTAGTAGAGGCACACACGCAAGCACACATTGCGTGCGCTCGGCTCTCTGCCACGGAAGTGATTTTTCTCCTATTGCAAGGCAGTTTTTGGAAACGTATTGATTTTATATTTTGTTTGTGACATTCCCTCCATCCTTTTTCCCCTTCTCCTGGCAACCCCCCTGCATCCCTGCTATTACCCCGTGCCCTTCCAGCCCTGCTTCTTCTCTCAGCAATGTCACGAGAGGGGTTTCTCACTGGCTCTCCAACCCATAGCTTCAGATCATGGAATCATAGAATTGCTGAGGTCGGAAGGGACCTTTAAGATCATCAAGTCCAACCATTAACCCAACCTGATGAAACTACTTCTGAACCATGTCCCCAAGTACCACCTCTACCCTTTTTTTAAACACCCCCGAGGATGGTGAATCCACCCCCTCCCTGGGCAGCCTCTTCCAATGTTTGATAACCCTTTCAGATGCCCATCAGCAAACCTCCCGCCCCCCCCCCAGAGAAGGCTGGGGGACCAAGGAGCTTTTACCACAGCTTCCGCATCTTCCTGCGCTGAAAGAACCTTCATTGCTCCATCGCACAAATCTGACCCATTTGTGGGGGTGCTCATGCTCCCAGCTCAACCCTTTTGAAAACACCACCCCCAAACTACAAGATCATCAAGCCGACGGAGCCGGGAGAAGACTCCCTTGGGGACAACATGACGCCCAACATCTCCAAACCATCCAGAAACCACCAGACCCAAGGGGAAGGAGGGGAAACGCTGCGGTTCGTGCCGCAAACCCCTCTCTGAGGACTTACCTGCTGCCCGGGAGGCGAGGCGTTCATGGGGGGCTGTACCTGTAGTGCCATGGGGGGGGACAGGAGGGGCTGCTGGGGGACCTGCTGCATGCTGAGGGGCTGGCTGAGGAGGGAGCTCTGCGGGTGGTGCAAGGAGAGCTGCTGGTGGAGGGGAGGGCTGATCTGGAAGGAGGGCGGTGGGGAGGCACTGATGCTGGGCAGCATGGGTTTGGAGGTGAGGGTCCGGGAGAGGCCGGGGTGGCCGCGGTAGTTCTGCAGGTCCGATGGGGAGAGGAAGGAGCCCAGGCCGGGGTAGGGCGAGGAAGCCTGCGGCGGCATCGGGTACATGGGCTGCTTGGGGGGGATCATTTTGGAAGGTGGATTGCTTTGGGCGCTTTTCGTCTCCCCCTGGTCAGCGGAGCTCTGCGGGAAAACAGAACGGAGGGTGAGGAGAAGGAAGGAAGGAAGGAAGGAAGAAAGGAAGGAAAGATCGTTATGTGTCCCGAGACGTCCGTCCATCCGTCCGAGCTAACCCAACTCCCCACGGCTCCTGCTCCTCTCCCACCAGCCAGCACTCGCACTTCTAGCCCTGTGGCTCGCTGGGTGACCGCAGGCTGGGCGCAGCGTCCGCATCGGCGAAATTCAAGTCCAGTAACTCAACAGTGCCTTCGGCAGAGCCTGGAGCACCAAAGGGGCATCAACCCGCCCACCTGCAGCTCACTCCTTGGGTCCCACAGAGGTGGGTGACAAAAATAATTTTTGCTTCCAACAGAGAACGAACAGGACTGTTCAAACTCTGCTTTCCCAATCCCGTGCATTCCGGCAGCCCTGGTGGGGTCTACAATGCACAGGACAATGGTGGCCTCGTTTCTGCAGGAAAAAGAGAAGAACAACAGGACATTTTCTGGCTCAGACAATGAGGTTTTTGTCCTGCGATGGGCTCTGTAATGATACTCCAGATCCTTTCTCGCCCGGCAGCCAGGATCACACTGTGCTGTTTTACTCAAAATAAAGTTGCTCTACTGCAAAAATTCCTCACTGGAGAAACTGGAAAAAAAACGAAACCACAGAGTGTGGTGACCCCATGCCTTCCACGCTACCTGCCCACACTGCTCCTGGGCACGTTCAAGGCACGACCCTCAGATGTTTCCAGCAGGACCAAGAAGAGCTTTTAAACCCACAAACAGTCCTTTCCATTCCCTTTTACTGTACTCGCTGCGGTTCTGTTTACAAGTTAAGACAGGTACTGGTGCTCATGTCTGTACAGCGCCTTTGAGCCCTTCCAGCCCACCACCACAATCACACAGATCCCACAGGTGATGGCTGATTTGGGGCATCACATCATTTCCCATAGCAGCTGAATGCGATGATGAAGTGCTGAGGGTGTGGTATGGTACCAAGGAGAAGCTTTGGAGGGAAAACAGCCTGGTACACACACTCACAACCCAAGGGCAGCATGTCCCCCTGAGCCAGCAAGCCTACGAGCTCCGCAGGAGCCACCTCAAATACACAGGCAATAAATACCCGTGTCCCCTCTCTGAAGGCATGGAGGAGGGGAAGGTGTGAGATCTGGGATGGGTGTCCATGTTTGGAAGACTGGGATGGGCAGGCGCTTGGCCCATCATCGCCTCCCCGGGTGCAGCCTTGCAGCACCGGGAGTTCCCGTGTCAACCTGCAATCCCCTGAAGGTTCATTATTAGGCACCCAAATGGGCTCTCTGGCTTTCACCTGACTGCAGCGCGTTAAGCACATATGTGCTCAGATGCTCCTCAACCCACAGTGATGGGTCTCGCTCCCTGGAAGCCCCACTCTTGCCTGAACGTGCATGGCAGAAGCAGGACACGGCGTCCTGCCCAGCCAGAACAGCCCCCATGCCCGGCCCAGGGTGCAGGCAGGGTGTTGGCACGTGGCTGCTGCCCAGTGCTGGCCGGTGAGCCCGGGGCTGGCGTGTCACCTTCCCCCAGACCAGTCCCTGCTGTCACCCACAGTGAGACTCGTCCCCCTGCCCTCACCGGTGCTCCCTCATTTGCTGCACTCACACCTGAGAGCCAGGCGAGGGGACAGGCAGCAGGGACACCTCTGTCCCTCAGCAGGGACACCCCTCCCCTGCTGTGACACCCGCTGACAAAGATGACCCAAAGTGGGGTCTCGTTTCAGGGTGCTGAAGGCAGCATGCAGGATGCAGAGCATTTCTTTTAGCTCCTCGGGAATCACAGAATGGTTTAGGTTGGAAGGGACCTTCAAGATCATGTAGTTCCACCCCCCTGCCCTGGGCAGGGCCACCCCCCCCCAGCCCGGGTTGCTCCAAGCCCCGTCCAACCTGGCCTTGAACACCTCCAGGGATGGGGCAGCCACAGCTTCTCGGGGCAACCTGCCCCAGGGGCTCACCGCCTTCACAGGAGAGAATTTCTCCCTAATATCTCATCTAAATCTCCCCTCTTCCAGTTTGAAGCCATTCCCCCTCATCCCATGGCTCCCGTCCCTGATCAAGAGTCCCTCCCCAGTTTTCCTGGAGCCCCTTTAGGGACTGGAAAGCTGCTATGAGGTCTTCCTGGAGCCTTCTCTTCTCCAGGCTGAACCCCCCCAACTCTCCCAGCCTGTCCTCCCAGCAGAGGGGCTCCAGCCCTCCCAGCATCTCCGGGGCCTCCTCTGGACCACTCCAACAGGTCCAGGGAAGGTGGCTAACACTGATATCAGTTCTGATAGCACAATTACACTGTATTTCTTATAAAACTGATCCTCCCCAGAGAGTCCCATGAGTTACAACGAATTCAGCATTGCCACGACCAGCAACCATGCACGCACGGGCTCTACCTTGGAGACGAGGCTGGCCCGGTACGCTGCCAGGGCTTTCAGGTACTCCTTCTTCGCGGCTTCTGTTTTCCTCTTGTACGCCTGAAAGGACCAAGCAACGGATAATAATTAATAAAGCAGAATAGGGTGCTGCTGGGCTCGGCTGCACTCTGCGGGCTCAAGGGGACCCCCCACCGCTGAGGCCGTTCCTGCACGCACGTCTGCACGGAAAACTCATTTCTGCTGGGGAGGAATTTACCCCAAATCAAGCAGATAAAGTTCCTGAATTGGACCACACTGGGATTTTTGGAGGCGCCCCAGGCCAGAGCGGTCTGCGTGCCTGGGCGGGTATTTATGAGTGTCTGCTCTAAGAGACATAGACTGATTTTATAGGATGAACTCAGTGAAATGACTTCCCCACAGGAACCAGGGGAAAGCGTGATCCAGGCTCTTGGAAGAGCGAGACAAGAGGCAAAATCCCCAAATGATAGGATGAGCTTAAAAAACGGTGAGACATTCAGAAATCCTAAACTACTTCGTTTTCTTGGCTTCCCCATTACCAAGTCGTTAGAGCTCAATGCTTTCAGGCTCTTCTCCACAGCCCTGACAGCCGGGAAGCCCTTTCTCAGCATATAAAAGCTGAGATTTTTGCCAAATCTTATGACTCTGGGAGCTGGGGCTTGCAGGGAAACAGCAAGCAATAGGAGAGTTTGCTACTCCAAGAAAAAATACAAACAAACCAGCTTTGTAAGAGTGAATTATTGTTTATTCTTCCTTCTCTCCTCCAAATGTTTCATGATCATTTCACGGTGCTGGTCCCCTTTCTGCCCAGAGTTTGGTCCTTCACGTATGTAAAAATAACGATGTACTCCAGCCTGTCTCAAGCAGCGTGAGTCTTCATGGGGTTAAGCAGATTAAAGTGAGAAGAATATTTTAAAATGGAATCAAAATTTCAGCAAAAAGGCAGAAACTCCCAAGAAAAAGACCCATCGGTCCTCTCCTCTGCTGGAAACTCAAAGCCCTCCTCAAGTGGTGCACCCGAAGTTGATTTCAATTAGAACAGATTTCCATACATTTAATTCTGCTTTTGAAACAATGACATCTTTCAACACCCAAGGTGCTGCAGCCCAGTGGGGATATTTATCTCCTTTTCCCTGCAAATTTCCACGGCCACGACAGCACCCTATACTCCCTTCTACCACCAACCTCCGAAGGGAAAATAACCTTCCAGCAGTGAAACTATCCAGTTATTTGGATTCCAGTTTAAAATCAGTACAGATAAATTCTATTAAAAATGGTTTGAAAACCTTCTTTTCCTTGTTAAATCAGAGAGATTCCTGTAATGAAACGTTTTTGACTTGACACACCGGAGGTCTCAGATGGTAATTTTCTGAAACGGAGCGTTTTCCTCAGTTTGTCTTTGGCTTTATGGTATTGAGGAAGTATTATATTTGCTCCATTCAGACCCAAATTACATTTCAAAATGTCAGCCTGAAGAAGAGTTTGCCTGTGAAAAGCAACTATTTCTTCAAACTGTATCAGTTCCCCTAATAAAAGCTATTACCTTTCTCTACAGTCCTCGCCTCGCTAATGTCCCTAGCCCATCGCGGGGCCACCAGTGCCGCTGCCACAGCATTTACTGGAAAGCAGAAATTCCGGGTGTCCCCAGCGCTGCTGCTACCCGATGCTCTTAAATGCGGACCCTTCTGCCCGCACAGCGATGAGACACGAATTCCCGTGCCTCGGGCTGGTGCACCACTGGCCATCGCTGGGTGCTGATGGATTGAAAACGTATTTGTATTTCTCCTCTGTAACAGCAAAATACCAAGAGCTTTTTTGCCTTTTTTTTTAAAAAAAAAAAAAAAAAAAAAAGTCTGGGACAGTGGGAAATCAAAGTACGTGCAGCCGCGTGGAGATTAATTCAATTATTAGGAAGACTTGTCTGGAGAAAAACATGCAATTTATGGATAGTGAGAGGGCAGGTAAATGAGACTTCCTTAAGCTAAATGCAAATAAATGGATACCCTGTGCTCGTCTTCATCTCCATCACTTTTTTTTTCCTGCTACATCTTCCCCCCCCCATCTGTCCTTGTCTTTCATAGAATCACAGAATGGTTTAGGTTGGAAGGGGCCTTCAAGATCATGTAGTTCCCCCCCCTGCCCTGGGCAGGGACACCTCCCCAGCCCACCAGGTTGTCCAAGCCCCGTCCAACCTGGCCTTAAACACGTCCAGGGAGGGGGCAGCCACAGCTTCTCTGGGCAACCTGGGCCAGGGGCTCACCACCCTCAGAGTGAAAAATTTCTTCCTAATGTTTAATCTAAACCTGCCCTCTTCCAGTTTATAGCCATTCCCCCTCGAGCTCCAGTGCAATATTTATAACCTTTAAAATTTTAATTTAAACATTGACAAAACCATGTTACTTCCTAATTAAATCCCATTTTCTCCCAGGGATTTTAATTTCAAAGTAATTTATCAGATTTAAGGATCCTCAAAACATTTTGCATGTTTTTCTTTCTAACCTGCCATGCCCGCTGATTTATTTTCCTTATTCGTAAGCGGAAGGATTCATTAGTCATTAAGCGAGTGGGTGGGTTGGGGGGGGGTGGGGGAGCAAAAATGGTTAGTGATTATGAAAACAAAAAATCAGAGCTGTAAGAAGCATATGTTGGGATCGTAATCCTGACACCTCTGTGTCTCAGCAAAGCAGCTAGTAATTGTACCGTAATGAAATGTTCTTGTTTGATAACCAGTTAATTAGAGAAGACAATTATTCCAAACCCCGCTGACGCCCACGAACGGCTCCGTGTCGTGCAGGCACTGAATGACAGCCGGAGCTGTTGTCGGTAACCTCTGCATCCCAGCCCGCCCGCTTTAGCAGAAACGCTGCTTCCCAAGCCTGGAGAAGGATAAAAAGAACCCAAACTCTCCCCAGAACATCAAGGCAGTCCACCGATCCCAAGTGAAAAGGTCTCTGCTGCAATCCTACATGGACTTGAGGGCATTTTGCTTCAAAAAAGAGATAGACCATCAGAAAAGAAGAGATGAAAAGTGCAGCAAAGGTCTCCAGGAAGAGGGTTGAAGGACTCGGTTTCTTTAGCTAGGAGAGAAGGCCAAGAGGACTCACAGCCTCCAAATGCGACGCAGCAAAGGAAGAGGCAATGAATGAACTTCTGCATCGACTGCAGATAGGAAAAGAGGCAATAGGCTTAAATTGTAACAAGGGAAATGTTGGCTAAGCAAGAGGAAAGCGTTCCTAACAGTAAGGATAATTAAGCACGGGAAGAGATTGCCTGGGGAGATGTGTAATCTCCACCCCTGAAGGTTTAAGAACAGATTAGGCATACATCCATCAAGAATGGCTTAAGTAGAGATGATCCTGACTTCAGGCAGCAGGATGGTCTGGTTGACCTCTTAAGTCTCTCCTTGCCCTCCTTTCTATGATTCCATGACTGGGTTCTTCTTTTCCCCCAAATGTATAAATTTGGATTTTATTCTGCTTGTAAATCTGGAGGGGTTTTCTTGTGACTATTATACATTTTCCTGCAAGATCTCTCTTGGGATCATCATAACTTATGGCTTATTCGTAAGACGACTCGAAAGTACTTCCTCCCTGTGCAGCGGTATCTGCCACACCATCCTTCTCTTTGCATACGGCTTCCACACGGCCGTGGGAAATGCATACAGCAAACACGGCCACGTCATCCTTATTCCTTCCCAGCTCTTCCTCACCTCCCCGCACCCTCCTCTGTATCCCTCCCGCTCCCTTCTTGGGGAAGACTTACTCTGTCCCTCCCTCCCTTAAAACCAACTAACCCAAGCTAGATTTACCGTTTAAATCTCAGCACATCTTCGGACTAATACCTATAGTCTGGATTGCTAAACCCTGAGGTCAACACGCTTGGACATGGGAGGCCCTGTCAATGATGCCCATCACAGGCTGCTGGTTAAGCAGTACTCCCACTCCCCCAGGCTCTCCCAGCTACGGCATGGGAGCTGTTGAGCATCTGACATCCCTGAGGACACCTACGTAAAAGGCTCTGGCAATGGGAAGCATTTGCACGGTTTCAGGAGAGCTCCTCCTTTACCCTGGTGGACATACAGTGTTGTGAAGCAGTCCTTTGGAGAATGAATGGATAAACCCATAATCCAGCAGCAATTACCATTGATTAAAGCTTCCTCAAAGGTTCCTGCTTTCCTCTGTCTTGACTTCATGGTGCCACCTGGCTGTAAGTCATCTATCACTCCATGCGAGGGCACACGTGTGTTCTCAGGACAACCCACAGAAGACTCCAAATGAAACAGAGGAGGAAGGTGACAAATCCAACCCCTAACCTCCAATGAAAAGCACACAACATTCGTCTTCCACACTTCTGATCTTGCTTTCCAAGAGGAGAAGTCACATTTTTGGAGCTGCTTGTAGGAGCAGTTCTGATCCTTCACATCTTCCCTATTATTATCCTGGTCTCCACCAGACCTTTCTTGAAGCCTTGTTTGGGATCGGTGCTTTCATCCTCTTCTGGTACATGGCTTTCCTTGACACTCAAAAGATGCTGAGACCTCCTTCCAGCCCGGGGCAACTGGTTGGACCCTTCCAGACCCTCACTGCCAGGGGTTTGGGGCAGCCTACAGCCTTTTGGAAAGCAGCCACCAGTGGTGGCTCCACTGCTGACAGCTCTGTGCAATGCTGGAATTGGGCAGTTTGGTGGCCACGCTGTCAGCCAGCACCTGCTGCACGCGGTCCCCATGGGATGTCTCCCCTGTGGTGGCTCTGCCGTAATGCAGCTTTACAGCTGGCTCGAGATGCCTCCGTCCCACTGCAGATATACACAGTGTCCTGTCACCAGGTGATGTATCAGGTTCAATGAGCAGATGGATCTGATTAGATGGGTGATCTATTATTTTCTGCTGAGCCAGTAATTTCTCTGCTGGGTAATTTATCCCTGGAGTGTGAACGCTGTGTTATTCTCCCGGCTGTGCATTTGGATGGGAAAATCACATACGCATTTGACCAGGGAGTCACTTAGCATTACCGAACCGCTCCTGGTGAAGCAGGGCTGTTGCGAGCAAGAACTCACCTCCGGTACCTTTGTGTCCCCAGTGAGTCCCCAGATTCATAAACTCAACTGAAAATGCCGATTTTGTCCACCATTGCTTCTGCTCACTTAGGATGGGAAGCCCTGGCTTAGCCTGAAGTTCACTCAGCAGATTGCTCAGGAACTTCTTGATGCCTCTGCTCTGAGTTTCCAGGGTGGAGGGAAACATCGACTCGAAGCTTTGAATTTGTTGCTGGATTTCCTAGCAAAAAGCAGCAGGTTCCAGAGACATCTGCAACGGTCGGCTTGGCAGTGTTCCCAGGCTCCATCATCACCCGGCTCCAAACCAACATCCTTTTCCCTCAAAGTACAGTGGGCAATGGGAAGGTGCTCAGAGAGGGAATAAAAGAACACGGCAGAGAAGAGCAAGACCCACCAGTGACTTCTCAACGTGCTCCGGAGAGTCTCCAGGCTTATCACAGAATCCCAGAGTGGTGGGGGTGGGAAGGGCCCTCTGGAGCTCCCCCATCCCACCCCCCGCCAGAGCAGGGGCACCTCCAGCAGTGGCACAGGACGGCGTCCAGGCGGGTTTGGGATGGCTCCACCTCTCTGGGCAGAAATGAAATGCCCCTGGTGGAGGACACCCACCCAGGACTGGGTGTCACCTGCTCTGGAGCAGAGGTTGCCTGCGGGAGGGCTGGTGGCCCCGTGGAAGGAGGGGAGGGGGCTGCAGCCCTGACGGGTGGCTCAAACTGGGACTGGGCTGCGAGCGCGACGTCCGTGCTGGGGGAAAGAAGCCTTCCTAGGGAATTAGCAGAGTTTGCTCCGATCTAGTGCTCAAATTCTTCTAATTTCTGTCAAATCAGGCAGCCCTTTAAGACCTCGCTGGGTAACGCTGCGAACGCCGCCCTATATCTGCTAAGGAAATAAAATAACACGGAGGCACAGGATTCCGCCAGCCTGGAGCAGGGACTCGGAGCTGCAGGCGGATTACTCCGACAGGTACCCCCATTTGATGATAATGGCTGAATTAGCATTTCACTCTCCACCGAAGTCTAAGCTATCTCTACAGGAACAGCTGCTAAACTATTTGCAAAGTTCAAAGAGTATGTATTAATTTTTTTTTTTCTTTTTCCCCGAGTCACATTCTTCAGATTCCCATGTAAGCTTCTTAGAAAGGGCCACGCCAGCTGTTGAAGAATGAAGATTACAACGTCCTGCTAATGCAACGCCGGAGATATTTAAAGGTATTCTTATTTACTGCCGTTATGCACGTGTGGCCACACTGGAAGGGGTTAAAATGGGGAAGAAAACGGCGCTTTGCTGAACAGGTGTCCTTGAGCGGTACCCAAGGACACGGAGATTGCTAATCCTGTATTCCACAGCATGATCAAATCACCAGGCAACAGATATAAATAAAAAAAGGCAGGAAATAAGGAAATTTAGATACAAGTGTGTCAGAGGGAAAATGAAGATTCATTGTGAAGAGGCTGAGAAGAGAAGAAGAAGAAGGAACAAAATGACAAAGGCACAAATGATAAACCAGTAAGAACGAAAGAAAGGCGGGGGGGAGAGCTTCTCTGTGAAATACATGTCTGTGACAGCAGCAGCCAAATCAAAGATGCTCCGAGATTATATGGTTTCTTGCATAATGCGCATTCTGGTTCCTGCTCGGTGTTTGTCTTTCAGCTAGTGCGCAGGGAAAAAAAAACCCAACCCTATCTGAAATGGGACGTGAGCAACCTTTATTTCACTTGTTTCATCAGGAGGAGAAAGCAAATTTGCTTTGTGGGAGCAGCAGCACCTGCTCAATGGCAAATAAATAGCTACAGCTTTGATATTACAGTGCATATAATCATTAGCAGCACAAATGGCAGAGGATTTAACCCTCCGCCTGCCGGCCTGAGCTCACCGGCCAAGGGGCGGCATCTCCTTCCTGCCCCAGAGATGCTCCGGGCACCTGCGGTGGGGCGAGCGCAGCTCTGCCTGCCTGGGGTGGGGGGCACAGGACCACCCCTCCTAGCCCGAGGCACCGGCGGCGTGGCTACGAGCCACCGGCACTGGGCTTTCCTCGTCCCTTCGGCACTGGCAGGGCGGCCACCCCACACTCTACGTAACTCCTCTGTGCACGATGGAGATAGGAGGGAGGGATGGAGGGAGGGAGGGAGGGAGGGAGGCATGGATGGAGGGATGGAGGGAGGGATGGAGGGAGGGAGACGTGG